>NW_026623584.1:301903-355851 GCF_030028575.1 Malurus melanocephalus | reverse complement strand
ATCTACACGTCTTTTAAATACCTCTGGGAATGGTGACTCAATGACTTCCCTGGGCAGCCAGTACTTGGCAACCCTTTCTGTGAAAAACATCTTCCCAATATCCAATCAAAACCTCTCCTGTGACACCTTGAGGTAATTTCCCCTTGTCCTATTGCTTGTTCCTTGTGAGAAGATGCCAACCCCCACCTCATTACAAATTCCTTTCAGGTAGTTATAGAGAGCAATAATTTCATGACTAAACAACCACAGTTCTCTCAGCTGCTCCTCATAGGATTTGTGCTCTAAACCGTTTCCCAGCTTTGTTACTCTTCTTCGGACGTGCTCCAGCACACCTCAGTGTTTATCCTGAGGTGGCCAAAAATGAACACAGGACTCAAGGTGCAGCCTCACCAGTGCTGAGTAAAGAGCCAGTCCTTTCACTAGTCCTGCTGATCATACTCTTTCTGATATATGGACTTTTTAGAAAAGAAAGTTCTATTCAGTATTTCTTAAGTAATTACTTAAGTCAATATTTATCTTCACTGTGCCTCAATTATTTACATAGTAGTAATTAGTATTTAATCACTATTTGTTGTAGTCAAAATGAAGTATTTCCGATTACTTCAGGGAAAATTTTGATTAAAAATTAATATGAAACAGCAAATAGTTTTGCCTAGAGATAGGAGTAAGCAAGAGTAAACCCTGCTCTCTGCAGCTGTCTAGCTTGGCTCCATCATATTCCTGTCTCATGTCAAGAAACATCTCATACTGTCCCTTATAATTCAGATGTCACAGCAGGGTGAACAGTGGAGGTGCAAGAAATTAGAGAATATGATTACTGTGAGGTTAGGAGACAGGGAATTCCAAGAATGGGAAATAGGAGAAATCCATCCCCCATCCAGACACTAGCAAAGCAATCAAAACTCYGCTGTTTCTTCCTAATACTCGTATCTCTTGTCCCTGAAATCCATTATTAACTGGTTTAAGCCATCTGGGACATACCAAACAAAAGAAAAAAAAAGCTAATTACAGAAGAAACAAACCAGATGTGAACAATATAWACTTAATCCAGCTTCCTGACATAAATTGCTTTCTATGCAAACTTGCAAAAATATAATGACACAATCAATAAAGTTGAATTGCAAAGGGAAGAAAAGACTATTTTTAAGAATGCAAAATACTCCTGGTTTATTTGAATTGTGACGTTTGTATTTCAGGAGCTACAAAATGCCACAGCATCTGAAGGACAAGTGGTGGTATTGGAATGCAGGGTCAGAGGACCCCCTCCCATTCACGTTAAGTGGTTTCGACAGGGCATTGAAATTCAAGATTCTCCAGACTTCAGAATTCTCCAAAAAAGTAAGGCAATGTCATGGTTTAGCTTCATCTGGCAGTTGAGCACCACACAGGTCCTCATTCACTTGCCCCCAGTGTGCTGAGGCAGAGAATTGGAAAAGTAAGAGAAAACTCATGGGTTGAGGGTTTTATATACATTTTAATAGGGAAAGCAAAAGTCCCAGAAGCAAAGCAAACAAGGAATCTTTTCACCCTTCCCATGGGCAGGCAGGTGTTTATCCATTCTGAGGAAAGAAAGGCTCCACCACATGTAAGTTACTTGGGAAGACAAACGCCCTAACTCTGAGTATCACCCSTTCCTCCTACTTCACCCAGATCTATATGCTGAGCATGATGTCATATGGTATGGAATATCACTTTGATCAGTGCAGGTTGTTTGTCCTGGCTGCGTTCCCTCCCAATTCCTTGTGCATCCCCAACCTCCTCATTATCAGGAAGATACAAAAAACAGAAAAGGTCTTTATAACAAAAACATCTCTGTATTAYYRACACTGTTTTAAGCACAGATCTTAAACACTACACCCACACCAGCTACTAGGAAGAAAATGAACTCTAACCCAGTTAAAACCAGGACATTTTCCACCTCCTTATTCCATATCATTCAAGTCATGCTCAGGTCCCACACTAGCTAATAGACCCTTGTTAACCACCACGCCACTTCTCATCTTTTATCTAATACGCAGCTATCATTCCCTTAGTCTAAGCATCACCCCTGTAAAATTTCATAAAACATATTTTGAGCTCTTTTAGTGCATGACTTTGGGCCCCATCTGTTATGATGATATTCAGGACAGGAGAGGTGGTGTGTTGCGTGGACTTACTGGGTGCCAAAGCCAGCCAGGCCAGGTCACTACTGCTCTTATGCTGCTTCTTGTGAGGGCTTCTCCTCAATTGTYTCATGTTGTTCCTGGTATAGTAATTCCTATAATATGCAACTCAAATAACAGGTTAAAACAATTTAAAGGTATTGCCATTACAATCTTCACCCTTGGTCCCGCTGGACCAGAACATTGGGTTTAACGTGTCAATGAACTTCTCCCCATGTTCTTAGCCTGGCTAGCTACAAGAGATTCTGGCTGTCTTCACCTCTATTCCAGAGGTACTAGACACCACTCCAAGAGAAAGCCAACTTGGCCTGCCCTCTGCTACCAAAAGAATTAAGGAAAACATGTTAGTGATACCAATTGTGGCATCCGACTTGGCTGCCTTTGACTCCAGTTCATACTGAAGTTGTAGCATATTTGGCACGGCTGCATTCAGCCATATACCAGTTCAGGCAATCTGAAGTGGATGGTTTTTATCCAGAGTGAAGAATGATAATGAAATTAGTCTGTCAGGATTCACTTTTGGACACAGTCCTTCTTCTTCCCATTTCCCATAGCACTGATGGTGGAAGTAATAATTGAACTACTGCTACTGACAAACAATTTAAATCTTCTTAATTTTGTAACATGTCTGTACAAGTTCTCTACTTATTTATAGTATTTCAGCTAATATGTTCATTCAGTACATTGGTATTTATTAATTTAATCTCTAATACAATTTTTCTTGTTTGCTTCCCCTCCTTATGTGATGTGATCTGCAGAGCCACGATCTGCAACTGAACCTGGTAAGAATCATATGAAAAAATAATCTCTTGATTCTTGCTCTTTGAGTTTGTACTGAAGCCATAAATAGAAAAGTGTTTCTGCTGAACACTGGTAAATTGAAACCCCCTTAAAGACAATGCTACTTTATCACACCTCCCATACTCTACTCTGTCCTTTACATCAATTCCTTTATTAGTTAAACAGTAAAATCCATTTAAACCAGCAAGGGAAGTCTCAGAGCTTAAACKTTGAAGCAAACTAGATTCTCAGAAAATAAATTGATTGCTTTCTACTGAGGAAAAGGACAAATCTCACAAAATTCCATTACCCAAATAGTACTCATAAGAATTTCATAACACCCAACCACTAAGTGCTAGTTTTACCAATCCAGCTTGGCAGATGTGTTGTGTCTTAAATGCAAGTAAAACCTGATCCTAAAAAAAGAAAATTTTAAAAAAGAAAACCCAAACAAACAAAAAAAAAAAGAGAGAAAAGGAAAAAATAATAAAAGAGCACTGAATTTTTCTAGCCTAGTCACAAGATATAAGTCCTAGATTTCAGCAAGTAAAAAGTGTTCTTCCATCTTCAGGTTTTCTTTGTCTGCTTCATTTTCCCTGTTATACACCATTACATGCTGAGGTAGTTTCTTAAATGCTAAAAGACTGGCAATGTTCTCTACTGTTTCTAAGTCAAAGATGTAGAAGAGAGGACAGTGATACAGTCTGAACCTTGCTTTAGGAGGGTGATCAGTTGTGCTTGAATATTCTTGAATTTGGACAGTTTTAATTATGACATTGGAAAAACAAAAAATGTWTTCTATCTGGGATCTGGATATTTCCAAAGAGTGTTTTAGAACTCAATGATGTTAGCAATGATGGATGTCTGAGAGGTTGCATTGGCAGGCAAGACAGACCTAGCAGCTGAGAGGTATTTGTAAAGTAGCACTGTTACTGTGAGGATCTGGATTAGGAAAAATGTAGCTTTCCTTTAATTTTCATGGAAACGAGGGGAGGGAAAGAGGGAAAAATCCTCTTTTCTTTCTCAGTTATTCACTAATTTTCTGCTACTTCATAAGATTGTTCTATACCTATTTTACCTCATGTCCATTATAGATATATATTGCACACACACACACGTGCATGCTGTATCCTAACAATGYTGTTGATCATGGCGTGCAACATCATCAGCTCTAGTATTAGCTGATGCCCTGAATACATGTGACTGAATGATTTGATTTGTGGAGGCTTGAAATGTGAGCCACATTAAGGAAAGAAGAGTCAAAAAAACAAATTAGCCGCTAATGAAGAATTAAAACATGTCCAAGTGCTAACAATCGTCTATCAGTGTTTCATAATCATAACACAAAACTTTAAAGTTTAAAAATTGTAACTTAGGGTATAAAACAGTTTGAAGAGAGTTCCAATATCATATCAAGCTTTTGGATATGAAAATAAATAAAGGACAATAGGTTTGTGTTGAAATATGCTTAATGCTCTGTCTTTCTTAGGACACTCTCCTGTAATATATATCACAGAAAAAGTCTGCCAATTTWGTTGTTTTCTTGATATCTTAAAAAGAAAAAACAATCGGATCAATCAGTTTACTTCTTTTCTCCTTCTCAGAGGAACATTTTTCCTGTCAAAATAGCATCATCTTTTCTAGATGTCATYTATTAACAATATCAGAATTGTCCCTAGTATATCTGGCTCATTCTTACTAGGAGCTTCTTTTCTGCAAAATCATTTAAACTGTGTTCACTTTATCCTTTAACATGATAGATACTATCTGAAAGGAGTGAAATTTTACACAAAAGTTTCTAAGAAATATAWATTTACCAGCCTATCTTAGGGTTTTTCTTTTTAATATGCAATTTAAGATTCTTCTGTCAAAACTTCACAGTCATGAATGTTTGCATTGTTTTGGTTCATTTTTTTTTACCCTTTCACCCTCTATAATAAAACTGATGAGTATAATGCTAGATAAACTAAATATTTTAGAGTAGGAATGCAGCATTATSTAGTAGAAAGGAAAAGCACTTCTTTGCTAGAAAGAAAAGGTTTCTTTTGTGTGAGTAGTTGAGTACAAAGGAAACCGTATATTATGCTTCTTGCTGGAAGATTTTTTTTCAGAAACAACTAAAGTTTGCATTGTTAATTGCAAGTTTTGTATAGCTTCTCTGACAGATATTGCTGTGGAAGAAGAAAGAATGTTGATATTAGTTCACAAAGCCATCCACTTTCTTTCCTAACTGCTGCTTGAATTRGGAAATAGAAGGTGAGATTCTGAGTTCAGAGATCATCGCTTTGCCAGCCCTCTCACATACCTGCATTATCATGTTGAAACCATTTCTGGTTAGCTTGCAGATCCTGAGAGAAGATACTTGAAGTCTTCTAGAGAGTACTAAGGAATGGA
This sequence comes from Malurus melanocephalus, assembly GCF_030028575.1. NCBI lineage: Eukaryota > Metazoa > Chordata > Aves > Passeriformes > Maluridae > Malurus > Malurus melanocephalus. Next base: position 350,515 of record NW_026623584.1, on the reverse strand, counting down.
TTTTGACACGAAAGGTGCAGTTCTTGAGTCGTCTCAAGTACATAAAAGTTATTTAGTGTTGAGGTATCTCATACCATTCTCAAGACAAGAATAGGAAGACATCTCAAAACACAATTTTGGTATCTGTACTGTTGCAGTTTTATAGACATAAAATGAACGAATGCCTGACTGCAGTTTGTCTGGTTTGTTGTTGGATTAGTTATTTTTTCATGCTTGTAATTATGTTGCAATAAATATTTACGAGCACCTTCCTGTTGCCCAAAATCTGTGAAATAATTTCAGTTTGGCATTTTTTTCTCCCTGGATTCATTGAGCTAAGTGCTCTACTATCCCTTAAGATTTGTGCATTTATCTTTTCCTACTAAACCCTATTAACTAATGCAGTATCTTAAATAGTCCAGTGTCTTACTTATTACCAGAATTAATGACAATACACTTATTGGCTTATTTGTGTAGGAATTGGCACTGTGCCTGCAAAGGGAATGTAAATAAAATCTGGGCAAAATGTAAATATTTCCTTTTACCATAAATAATGAGCAATGTTTTTTATATGAGTAGTACCACTGGTAATAAGTAACACTGCTTTTTAGGACATCATCAGGGATTTTAAAATTTCTGCAATAGGAAGCTGTGTGTGAGTATCAGAAACGTAATAGATGCATTAGTTTGTGATGTAATTCATACCCTTATAAGCCAGACTAAACAATACCTGCAGAGGAAATCTTTCGTGAGCAAACACATAACTGCACATTCAATGCAGATGGCTAATACACATGCAAGATTGATAGGAAAACCAACATACATATGCTAGACAAGTATTCAGAATTTTGAAAGATGGACTTGTTTTCTGAAAATTTTTCCAAGTGTAAAACATCCATGGAATTTTACACAAATTGTAACAAGTCATAGTGCGACTTTAATTGCTGTTTGTCAACCATAGTCCAACCATCAATAAACACTTTATAACAGTCAATAACATTGGTTATCTGTTGATAGGTCAGTACTAATGATTTTAAAGAAAAATATTCCATGAACTCACACAGGTAAGAAATAAAGAAGCAAGGGGGGGTTTTTGGCTACCTTTTCTTTTGTACATTCTATCTACACTAATGTGTTTTACACTCCTTTCTCTGTCTAGACAGAAATCAGGTTGCATTGCAAATCTCTCCAGACTGCTTTGTGAATTAATAGCTATTCAGGTTACTTAAAGCCAACATCACAGCTTGTCAAATTACCTGTTCTGTACTTCTTTCTTGGACATTTTGACTCTATACTGATTGAATCCTTCAAAGAACAGGCTGCCTGAGAATGAAAAATCCCATGGAATCACTTGCCAGCTGTTGATATTTTGACCATTACTCAGCTGTCTGGAGACAGCCACAAACTGTATTGAATTACATTAGAACAATTGTCTAACAGCGTGTAAGAAGAAAACTGGATGAAGTAATTTTGCTTAAATTGCCAGGGAATTGCCACATATCCCTGCTTTTTTTTTTTCCTGTACTGTGTACATTCACCAAACACATCTCCAAAGATAGTCATCACTTGTCTTTGCTTATGCTTTCCTGTTTCCTGTTTAAGTGCTGTGTTCCATAGTTTCCACTCTAGCAAGTAATTGCTGTAGAAATTTCCCCCTGTTTCTACMTAATGCTTGAAACTGAAAATATATGGCAAATGTTATAGAAATCCTTACTGTTTCCCTGCACCAAGAAAATCACCTCTCTCTGGTAGCTGATGAAATTCACAATGAAAAAGTTTTGGTAGGTTAGTATGCATGACCAATCCTTGCGCATTTTAGTGAAAACAAARGAATTATGACTAAGGATCTGTCTCCTGCTTTCACTGCTGAGAAGCAAAGGGCTTGGAGAGAACAATCATATAGGAACCATATCTTAAGAAGCCAGATGAAGAAAAAAACTGAAAATAGGCTAAAATTCTCCTTCATTTAAGGTGGTCTGATCAACTTGCATGTTATTGTTTGTCAATTACATTTTCAGTTGTACTCTGTGCTCCCAAGTTACCTACCTAGAATTCTGTTCCTGTCAGTGACCTCATCTTAAGTCTGACTGCTACAACTGTCCTTGCTTTTTGATGCTTCCGAATTCAAAGTGCACATCTGACCTATTTTATTTCATGTAATTTTAAGAAAAAAATACTGTCATTCCTCTCCAGTTGTAAACATTCAAAGCTTATTGGAGTACAGTAGTACTGACATCTATGTTGCTGAATGCATTGATTTCAGACTTGATGTGTATATCTGACTTAACTTCAAACTAGTTGCTTAGGCATCTGCAACACCATAACTACCTTAGTGTAAACTTTTCCGTGACACTGATATGGCTTCATTTCTCCTCCTTAATATTTCAAACCTGAACAATGTTTTCTTGCTGTAGCAATGTCTTTTTCCCATATATTGTACCCAATCCAGCTAGACAGCAGACATCTTGGTTATTGATTACATATTGTGTAACCTATGCTTTACACCATGAATCTGCATTTTATTGCTCATAATCACATTTGCCGTTGTTCAGTTTTCTTCTTAGTCATTTGTAAGAGCTGTTTGAAATATCTTCAAATGTAGTCAGTTTTGTGCATCTCCTAAAACCTTTACTCTTCATTCCTTGAGTGACATAAAGCCTATTAAATAWGCCAGAACTGCTGCCTAAATGGGTAAAAATATATGCAGTAGGCATCATCAGAAACCAGCAAATTGAATACATCTCTTCATTATGTTAGTGCAAGCTAAGACATCTACAGGTCTGCTGTACTACCTACCATTTATTATGCTACTCCGCATATTCTTCTCTGTTTTCATGCTTCCCTATTCTCTTTATATAAAAGATTCACAGATACCTAGGTGAGAAGTAACTTGATGGACCTATTGCTTTGGATTTAAACACTTGTGGAACATGAGGACTTGTGGAACGACACAAGTTGTCTACAAGTTGTCTACAAGTTTTATTGGATTTTTACCAGGAAACCACCAGTGTGACTTCCCACTGTCTCTGTGTGTCAGAAAATTTATGGCTTTGAACCTACATCTATGGAAATTGCATCATAATGAACAACTACTAGCAAAGGACTGTACTTATTTCCCCAACTGTGTGTTCATTACAGTGGAGGAAGCTAATGGTCACATTCAGAGATAAATTGCAGATATAAGAATTACTCTACCTTTAATGTAATATGAAGAAACATTCTGAAGCAAACCCATTGTCAGTGATAAAATTTGTTAAATTGCATCAGTTTTCTCTCTTAGCAAAGTTTTTTCTTCCTAATGGACTCATGAACCATAAAGGGAAAGAATTGCTCAGTAAAATGTAATCTTTCTTTCTAAATAACTGACAAAACAGTCAAGTACTTGCATGCCTAAGCATTTTACATGTTTCAGTGAACAAAATGTTTTTGTATTCATTTAGTCAAGTGTTAAATATGTTTTAAGGCCCTGAGAACAGCATTTCAGAGCTGGAACACATTTCTGCAATGAAATTATTTGTCAGCTGATGATTGCCGGGAAATAGAATAGACATTATGTCCCACAGATCCTCAGATTCTGCTTAACACAGTAACAGAAAGTAATTACCTAAGCCAGGATGTAAAGCTAGAAAATTACTCAGAGCACTGAGTATATCCACAATGTGTTATGGAAATCTTGAAAGAACCTTTATTTTGCCAAATTAGTATTGTGTTTCTATGCTTCCACAGTRGTAAGCCTTTTAGCAATGACCTAGGGGTGAGTGATTCTTGGCTTCAAAAATCAATAAAGAAGATAGCAATGCGTTGCTCACACCTGCTTTTTGCCCATGTTGCCTTTTAATTTGTTCTTAGGATTTTTATGTTTTCAGTTTCGCCAGTTTTCTCATGATCAGTCACAAATGTGTTGCAGTTTATTCATCTGGCTGAAAAGACTGAATTTTAATCTCTGATTATTTTAATTGTTAATTTACTTTCAAATTTTTTTACAAAGATTGCTGCAATTGTTCATRTATAATTTTAAAACATACCTCCTCAGTAAACAAAGCACATCATTGTAAAGTCCCTTAGAATTCTTTTGTCACTGAAGAATGTAGATTGGCTCTTTTCATGTGATCTTTTTACACACTTAAAAAGCTGGAAGRAAGTTACGCATTAATTAGCTCTGCTGTTTGGAAAATAGGACTTCTGCTGGTTGCTACATTTGGTAATGCCTTTACCCTCATTCAGAGGGCACTTCTCAGCCTGGTGGAGTGATCTTTTTTTGCTGTCCTGAAATCCCCAGCTTTCAGCATTCTGCTGTTAAATGAACAGGAAACCAGAATGCTGCGTGTATAAGATTACATCCCCAGGGTCAGTTCAGTCCAGGAGTACGCACTTGTGCTTAACAATGCAGTTTCCACTGCTTATGACACACCAAGACTCTAAAAAAAGCTGGCCTCAGTAGTTCAAAAACTAGCTTGTGTTACGCATTACTTTCCTGATAAGACCTTTCATGAGTCATTAATCTTCATCTGTGTTAGATAAGATCCAATGTGCTGTATTACCAGACATGATTYTTGCAGCTACACAGAATGACTGGTCTGCATTGCCAAAAAGAAAAAAAGGCATGTTCTGTTGTCTGAAAACCAACTTTGAGCCAAATAGTTAGTCAGTCATTCATTTTTAGCCCATTTCCAGTACAGGAAGTTTTTGGATATATTGTCATTTATAACTGGAAAAATTTCATAACTTTTTTGTTAACTGTCTAAATGAGACAGTGGTCTGTCATTCCAGAAGGGGGGAAAAAGCCCCCAAAACACTAGTGGAAAATATTTTCTTTATTTGAACTATAGGAAGTGAAGTTGACCTTACTGAACCTTTTCTACAGAATAATTTTCATATGGAAGTTATTAGATTCTAAAGTGTTTTTCCTTATACAGTTTGCTTTTATTAGCTGATTTTGTGATATGTAACAAAGCGTGTGTTCAAATTGCAAAAAGCATTTTTCTTTTTTCGTTAATTAAATTGAATGTTATAAAACTTTTCTCTTTGGTTTTGAGACTAAAACATCAGCATAAACAAAAGAAACTCTGAATTAATTAAGGAGACAGACATTGGCATTGTCCAGGTATGAAATTATATCAGTATGTTGTGTAAACAGTAGGATTATTTAAATTATCTGTATTGTGACGTCTTTAAAAAATCAGTGTCATTACAAGTAGAGATAAAGTTACTTCTTTGAAGAAACTGGAAAAAAATACACCTAAACAGTTAAGTGTGCCCATTATAAATGGATAGAATTGATTTAGAAAAAAATACTGTGAGACCTAACCTCATATCCTTCACAMAAGTTTTCTGATAGAAGCCCTGGTATAATCAAAGCATATACCATGGCTTATCAAAGGAGAATGAACAAATGTAATACCGAATATATCTATCACATTATTCTGAAGAGGTTTTGGGAGTGCTGTTTTGTATTATATTTTCAATTGTTCCATTGTCACTGCTGTGCAGACAGAGACAGAAATTATTTTTCCAAACTCTGCATAAGGTGAACAATTATGTGTCTAGAATTTTTAATTCTGGTTAGTATATGCAGAAGAGCTAACTGGAAGTGGTGATCCATGTTTTCTAGTTTTACTGGGAGTGAGATTTGATCTGAATGTTGCATTAAATACAGAAAAAACTTCAGAGCAAGAAAGAATTGTGTGACGTTTGTACTGGTGGTGTTATTTAGACACAGAAAAAGAACTCGCAAATATTAATTATTTCTGTAAACCATTACATTCATTTGTATTAATTAGTACTGCCCTGCATTTTAAAAAGATATTGAGTGTATAAAATGACTGCAAGATGTGTAACTGCAAAATTACTGTTCAAACCAGTTTTGAAAACTTAGCTTGATTAATTTACTTCTTTCAGACACAAAGTGATTTTCCTTAAAGCCATTTATGTTGGAAGCTCTTCTGCAGTTCTCCCAGCATTTATTTGTAAAAGTGCACTTTCTGGTGTCCTTTTCACATAAAGTGCAAAAAATACTACACAGTACTTTGAATAGTTTATGATGCCCTTTTTTTTCTGTTTATTTCCAGAAGAGATATGTACACTTGTAATAGCAGAAACTTTCCCTGAAGATTCAGGAATTTTCACTTGTACAGCAACAAATGAACATGGTTCAGTAACAAGCAGTGCACAACTAACTGTCTGCTCAGGTACGTAAAAAAGAGAAAGAGGAGGTTTTCATCATAAATCTTATGTAATTAATTTATCCATGAAGTTGTCAGTCTGCTTGCTTTGTGGAAAATGGCTGCTGCAAGATATGGTGCTTGTCAGCCCCAGTGCATTCATGTAAAGCAAACAGAATGTTTCTTTAGATTCATTTCCTGGTTTAATATTTTTATTAATGTGAAATGCATTTTTTAAGTTCTGCCACAAGCCTGGCATATTTTTAAGCATTAGGGTTCAAGACTAGATGGCAGCAGAGTCAAAATTAGAGAGATGAAATTATGCTGRCCTTCTGTAAAATAAAACACTGTGATATGGTATGTTTAGTTTTGTGATATGTTTCCATATATATTGTGGTGGAATGCATTAACCCAGCTGCCATTGCAAACTTGCCATGTGTGCTGCATTCTTCATCATTTTTTAATTATTTCTTCCTAAATGATCCTGAAACACCAGGAAGAGGAAGTCCTGTTTCAGCTCTTGTTGTCCATACTTTCCAATCTCAGTTAGTGCCTGGATTCCTGAAATAGATTTAGAGAGATCTGYAAAGTTTCTAATCATGCCTTTTGCATGGGGCAAACTTAGAAAATTAATAGCCACTCATGTATCTAATCCAGCAGAAATTATCAATAGGAGGACTGGAAAAACATCTCTACAAAACCAAAGACATTTCACCCTAAAAAAAAATGAAAATACACCTTGTATTTATCATGTACTTTGTCCATGACTTGTTGAAGAGACATTCTTCTTGATTTCTTTTAGCCAACTTGGAATGCTCTAGTGATGATTTCCATAATTTCTCACCAATTCCTCCAGTTGAAATTAGCTCTCTTGAGCTTTCTCCTAAGAAACATATAGAGACCCACCAAGGAAACAACACTGAGTTGAGACCTGGTGTGACAGACCTTCAACAACAACTCAATTCATCTGAGGAAAAAACAAATGGCATTCATCCTCTTCTTGGAGTAAATGGAATGATTAACAGCAAGCCAAATGGTGATAAATCCCTTCCATCTCCAGCTGTCTTGCTTTCACCCACAAAGGAGCCACCACCTGTGCTTGCCAAACCAAAGCTGTGAGTATTTTTGTTTGGAGTTTTTTTTGTTTCCTATAAACTTGGTATTTGTTGACAGCAAATTTTTGCCTGAAGCAATTTAGAATTGGACAAATGGACAATAACTGTGCCTGTCCCTTGAACAGTTTTCCTTCTGCTGTGCTAAAGAGCTGAATACAAGAGTTACTTGTGCTCTTTACATAATGCACAGTCAAAGGGAAATACATTCTCTATATCAAAGTCTTTAGCAAAATTCAAGGTAAAGTCACAAAGAGAGAAATAGTGGTGGTGGTTGTTGCTCTGTGCCTTTTATTTTCCTAGTCATTATACCTCAAGATCATAGTGGCCTGGGATTTTTGGATACTATTTCTGTTTCATTGTGAGTTAGCTCTTTTTCTTCTGCATGTAATTGGGTTTGTGTAGCCAGTGGACATTCTGGTGTGTAATTATTTTATTTATCATTGTATATAACACACATCTCATTCTGCATTCAGACAGATTACAATTGCTCTCTTAAAGCTAAAAGTCTGAGAAGGAGAAAAGGAGAGAGAAATTAGTGGTAAAAAAAGTTACAGTAACATTTTTACCTTACATTAATGGTGATACCTTATGCATAAGCGATCATATAGTCCCTGTTGACTTATGGTTTAATTTTAACATTGTGCAGGCTCCTCTTTTGCAACTCCCTCAAGAATTTTTGGAGTGGGATAACCCAAAATGCTAATTCATTTCATTTGCATCAGTAGTTGGAAAGAGTTGTAAGTTATAAAAATGTGTTTAAGAAGAAGCATGAGACATGGTCTTCAAGCTTTGCAACATCATTTGCTTTATTCTGCGTTTTCACAGGACTTGCAAAATATAAAAATGCTGCTGTTCTAGCATTCATATTGAGCTTAAATACACAAAAAACATGTTTGGGATGGCAAGCCAACAGTATTCCCTTTCTGCTCTTACTACTTTTTCTTTCTGTTGCTCTTTGYCATTCTAAGCAGTCTCTGGCAAGTGTAGAAGGGAAGGAGTGGAAGAACTAGAAAGAGTGGTGCAATAGCAGTATATATAGTGGTGGTTGCATGTATGGGAGGGAGGTTGCTGAGAAAGGCCACTTGCAGATGATATGTTATATGGAGWAAACTGGGTGGTCCTGTACCCAGCATATGTGTTACTAGACCCAATCACGAAGAAAGGAGATAGTGGCTCCAGCCGAGCAGTCAAAAAGCAATTTGACCCCAAAGATTTTTTTCCCAGAAGCAAGGTTGCCTGAGATAAAGAAAAGAATGTTCACTGCTATGTGTGCAAAATTTGTTTTGCTTTTAAACAGAGTCAACATATAATACAGTAATAGGAGAGGGATGCTGTTGTGAAAGTTGCTGATGTCCAAATTGATGACCTTGGAATCCCTAGTGTAATTACGCTTTGAGTCCTACATTTTGCCATTAACAACACTTGATGCACAGGAGACTGATCTTGATTGCAGTTAAGATACATGTTTTTCCTGGCCAAAGCCAGTGTAAGTCTGTGCTGCTGTCAGAAATTGAAATCTTGCCTTCTCCTCAGCCAAGTATTTTGCTCCCAAGAACATTGATAGCATAAGGAATGGAAAGAGTGTCAACAAGAGGACAAAAAGAAATATCTGACTGCAGAGACTTGAAATCAGTTTTTGGCATTTGGAAAACTGCATCCCTAGTAAAAGCGAACAAAATAATGACATTAAAATTAACTACAGTAAAGTAGCTCTGTCAACTGTGAGAATGATCTCTCTTAAAAAGAWCTCATCTATGGAATTGTATCTGTCCACAGAGTATTAGATAACAGAATCAGCRTATACTAGCAACGAATAAGAGCAAGCTCACTTACTATAACCTTTTTAAAATGTTATTTAAACATTTAAATTGTAACTATGCRGAGAGCTTCAAGCTACTGAAAATCATTAATAAGTTTTATTTTTCAGGAAGACCAATTCAGATTTTAAATTTCCTAAAGAATCTTTTGTTTTCAAGTTTATCTTAAACTATGAATTACTTAACAGGTTTATCTCTGAACTCTGAAAATAGTTTCTTCAGCAAACACTGAAAGTAACTACAAAGAGTTTGGGAATGATGGGCTTGTTTTGGGTTTGTGGGTTTTTATTATTATTTTTTATTTAACAAGAAGGAGACACTGAGTACCTTCTTGGAGTATGAGACGTGCATCTTGGCAATGCAGCTGTAACCAACACCTATAAATAATRATTTATCACAATTCAATCTAATGCAAGAGCTGACATGCTACAGGAGAGTTACTGTAGCTGTTTYAAGGCTTGAAAATTATTTTTTAAATCCTAGAAAACACTCAGGTTGTGGTTACAGACCCTTTAATAGTCCTTAAGGCACCATTAGTTGTTGCCTTTGTCTGGTGTTAAGAATATTTGAAAGAGTTTAATATAATCATACAATCATATAATAAAAAAAATCTGSGAGAAGTATATATAGAATTAATTGTGGAAGTGCTCAATAACAGATACTTTGCTAAAGTGAAATCCAGAAGACAATYATGCTAAATACAGTATTTCATTATGTCTTGTTTGCAACCTGAGTTTCTGTAGAGTGGAACATTGAACTGAGTGGCCATTGAACTGAGAAAAAAAAAAAAAAAACAATCCTGATTTCTGTGATTCTGATCTCTGCTGCTGTGACTTATTTGAGGAGACAGAGCTATTGCTGTGCCTTGGRCGTTGCTGGTCAATAGTCGTCTAATGCACAGATGATGTTTCCAAAGACCCCCAGCAATGTATGTTATCTTAAGATATTTTATATATCTCAAAATTAGGCAAATGGTGTTAGTATAAATTTCAGTGGGAAGTTTGTGTGTGAAGGTGCTGCCTTAAACCCCTTATAACCCTCAGTGTGAATGTCTGCAAATAAGACACCACACTTCTCTGTAGAACTGTATATAGCATGTCTATTCTTATTAAGAACTTCCATTCAAATGGCTTAGCATTACTATTATTTTTTCCATGTGTCTGTTAAAACAGAACAGAAAAAAGGAGTGTGTTCATATGGTAATTGGATGTGCCTGTGTAATGTTTATTGGCTCATTTTAAAGTTCATAGACATAACCACACTATRGTGCCTGAGCTTCCTGACCATAGAGTTTCTCTACAGATGTCTCATGTTYAGCCTCTTTGCGTTGGTGTTTTATCCAAGTCTGCCATATACAAAGACCAGAAAGAATATAAGTTAAAAGGCAGTCATTCTCTTCCATGCTTCTCCCTTGGAGATGCAGAGATACCCTTCTCTCTGTAATTAATTCATTAAAACAAACTCAAGCCTGTAGGGAATGCCATGTTTGACAGCTTTAAAATTGGCATAACAATACCTACCCTGTAGAATGATCATTGCATTTATTCATCGTTTATTCCTTGCATTATTGGAAGAAGCATTCTGCATAGGCATGTATCACACATGYTGTGAGTGTGAATTGTCAGAATTCCCGATTTCCACTTCTCTTTGATAATATTTTTTTTGCAGTGAAAATAAAAGGTGTTACCCTTGTAAAAAGAATRTCCGTTAAAGGTGAAAACCAGTGAGATATAATTTCTTGCCTTTTATGAAGCTTTGATAATCAGTGTTTTCCACTACACATATGGCTATATATTTTCCTGTTTGTCCTGAAATTTTGGGGGCTTTTTAATAATGTATTTAAAAGTCTTTGCTTTCATAACAATATGAAGAAGAAATTAAACRTGAACATAATTAAAGGGATGTCAAGCAGTGTATATGTAATATCAGTAAGGAAAAGATGATATTATAATTAAAATTATTTCTTAAAAATAATTTGGTTGAAMTACATCATGGTCACTCCTGTGTGGGATGATTGAACTTTTTCAACTAAAAACACTTCTGTTCATTCTGGTTGAGAAGTGATACTGTTTCTTGAGCTGAATTATTTGTCACTTCAGTCTCCATTCCTCAGCAGATGAGTTTTCTTTCATGATTTCTTGTGTTTTATAATCAGTGCCTCAGATTTTTTTGCACAGGCGCTAGTTTAGTCATTTCTGGGATGTCTCTTATGCCCCTTATTAAAAAGCTTATTTTTCGTTTTTTCACACACTCATCACTGAAATTATTCTTACTTTGATCTTTCTGCTAGCATTTTGTCTAATATTGATTTCATTTCTAGGTTCTTATGTCTTGACAGGCTTTGTGTTTTAAAAATACTGGCAGAAATTATTATTTACATAATAATTGTATTTGTTGTCTGGATGCAGTAAGAGACTGTTTAKAATGTATTGAGAAGAGTTGGACAGAAAAAGAATATGTGAGAATAGGCAACAATTCAATGATGTAACTTTGCATTTATGAGCAAAGGTCCATCCATATCCATTTCTTTTTTGTGCTGTGATAAGKTTGATAAGGACCTTTGTATCTTTATCTTGCTGTTAAAGTCTACCCTCAATATAACCTTGATGTACACATATTTCCTACTGTAATAGAAATAATTAATGCTAACTAARTTTGCTAAAATGTAAAGCAGGATAACTGCACGTAAGTTATTGATTATATTACAAGTCCAGAGCATTTTATTTCATATGTTTTCACAATTATTATATGTATGGTTCATTTGCAATGCTTTTTTTCTTTCATTTTGTATCAATGTATTTTAAGCAGGATTGGAGTTAAACCAAGGAAAGGTTTTGTGGAGCATTTTTATCTCAGTGATCAACAGGCACTTGGACTAGGGTTTATAATTTATTGATAACAAGAAATACATTAAAACAGAAGAGGCTTCATGAGAGAATCGGCTAAGAAATAGGATTTTTCCCCATTTTCTCAGACTCTTTTCTTACACAAAAGCTGCAAATTCTGAGAAGGAATAAAAAGTGTTATAATACCTCCTGGCACACCTGTGGACTGAATGTAGTAGGTTCAGCAAGTTTAAAACAAGATTTTAATTGTCTTCCTTTGTGATCTGGGATCACTGTRAAAAACTCTGAGACCGCTGATAGATGGAAGAGAAGAAATAGGAAGTGTTATAAAATAGAGGTTGAAGGTCACATTTCATTGCTTATTTGAGACCAAGGAGTAGTAATGGCAGTTATTGCTGAGAAATTTCCTTTTACTGGTGCCTTTGTTAATATAATGTCAAAGGGTAATCACAAATGAACTTTAAGCCTTTTCARTTCTGTAGCAATAGAAATCTGAATCTCTTTGTAACAATAGATGTGAAAAACAAGAGAGGTTAAAGGTGATATATTTATTTTTTAGKTTTTTTCTGCTTTTGGCACTGATGTTTTGTGACCTGAGTGGGTGGAGATACCTAAGTGTACATCCTGCCTATATAAAAGCTAATCAGTATTTTAACAGGAAATGTCAAATATCCTTGAAACGGTTATGAAAAACATGTGCTATGTGTGCCACCATCATGGTATGCACACAGGAATTTAGTATTTTTTCAGTTTTTTTATTTTAACACTGAAAATAATCTGGTTTATTGGACAAGCAGGGACATGAGGGAATATTAATAGAATCATAGAATGGTTTCCTTTGGAAGGACCCTTAAAGATTATCTAGTTCCAACCAGCTGAAGGAGCAGGAGCACCTTCTGCTAGAGCAAGTGCTCAAAGCCCCATCCAGCCTGRCCTTGAATGAGTCAAGGGATGGTGTATGCAGCAGCTTCTCTGGGAAACCTCTTCCAGTGCCTCACCACCCTCACAGTAAAGAATTTCTTCCTAACATCTAATCTAAACCTAGCCTCTTTCAGTACTGCTTGTCCTATCACTCTGTGTCCTATCTACTCCAGCTTTTCCGTAGGCCCACTTGAGAAAAGGCTGCTCTAAGGTCTCCCCAGTGCCTGTTCTTCTCCAGGCTGAACAACCCCAGCTCTCTCAGCCTGTCTTCATAGGAGAGGTACTCCAGTCMTCTGACCATCTTTGTGGCCTTCTCTGGACTTGTTCAAACAGGTCCATGTCTTTCTTATGTTGGGACCCCAGAGCTGGATGTAACACTCCAGGAGGAGTCTCACAAGGGTCGAGTTGGTGGGGGGGGGTAGAATAAAATTCCTTGAGCTGCTGGTGATGCATCTTTTGGTACTGCCTAGGGTATGCTTGGTCTTCTGGGCTTCAAGTGCACAAGTTCAGCCACTCGGTTAAGYCTGTGCATTTTAAGTTTTTAGTTAAACACATGCTTTAAACTTGTAAAACTCTTCAGTGCCTCCAAGAGTGTTCTCCTTCTTTTTTCTAGGTTCTCTGTGTTTCTTTGTGTTTCATGTGTTTCTCTGCTGCCTCTCTCATACCTTTGTAAGCAACCATCATCCCCAGTTCCTCAAGGACTGGTTCCTCAAAGACCACCAATAGTGGTCTTTCTTCTAAGAAAAGGATAGCAAAGGTTGGGTGGCGGATTGTGAATTTAAGGCAATTTGGTTTTTTTCTGTAGCAAGATTGACTAGAACACTGCCAACAGTTTATGATACACCTTTGAACTAGAAAATATATCAGGAAATGTATTCTCTATCTGCAAACAGCTCATGGGTAGTTTTCTGGTACTCATGAACTAAAAGCATTAAAATTAAACATTTTGATTTTTWAAATACTTTTGTTGGGTTTGTATTTTTTTATTACCTTCTCTAAATAACTTGGTGAATTTAATACTTGAAAATTATCAAGCACAAGAAATGCAAGTGTTCAGTTCTTCTAAAATACAGCATTTTCTAAGAGGTTCTCAGTGTGGTTTTTCATCTTGTAGATGTAGGGAGCTCTTGTAGAAATATTCAATGGTCCTCTTGGTGTCACAGGATAAAGTTCTCAAACTGACTAAATACTTCCCTACATGCTAGTCCTTGCATCTTAATCATCATATGTACTTCATATTTACATAGTTTTGAATGTGGCATGAAACCACATTTGCCTTGGTATTGTTTCATCCCTGACCACATAAATATCCAATCTACACATAATTTTGAAATTTTAAGAGTATCATCTTCTGCTGGATATTAAGGAGAAGTCAGGTAAGAAGTGATGTAGTTTTTGTTTCTAACTGCCTTTGTTTATTCTGTCTCGATACAAATAAATCAATTTGTCAGGACTGCTCACTTCATCTCTAGAAAGTAGATGAAGCTGAAAAACTGAAATGGATGGTGCTCATATTTTGTGTTTGGTTTGCAGAAAAGAGGAAAACTAAATTTTAAAATCTCAATAATAATATATGGTCATCTTTGCATTCTGAGTGACTTCCTAGAGGAAAGTCCCATCTGATTCAGGCTAAGAGCTTTTAACTAATACGACAGAGGATTGCACTTTCACTTGCTTTTCACTTCACTTCTCAGGTCAGTTGAGAAATTTTAAAAAACTTCTTCATACAGYGCTTAGTACTCTAATCTGAAATGAGAAACAGGAAATCCTTACTCAACTGAGATATGTCATGGAAATTAATTAATACCGAAAAATACAATACTTATTTTAGAAAATCTGCTTGTTCCTTTTGTACAGGTTTTGACAGTACTTTTTACCATGTTCTTTGCTGAATAAAAAAATTAGTCTATAAATTGCAATCAAAGATCAACCAATAGCAGTTTATGAGACAGAGAGAGGTACTGGCCAAAGCTTGTTCTGCCAGTCCTCTTTTTCTCTGGAAAATGTGTTTGGTAGAGTCTGGCTAGATAAATATAAATTCCCTTTTGATGATATGAACTTCAAAGTATTAGGGACACTGCAGTTCTCTATGATGGACATAATTGTATGAATGTAGTTGGTTGAACAGTTAAACAGTTATTATGTTAGAATRGGATTCCAAAGCTGCATAGCTTTGGCTTGAAATCTGCAACAATATGAGGACTGGTTAGTAACTTTTTCAATATAATTTCATTCAAGAAAATTTTTAAAAAGGCAGTTTGAGGATTTATTTAACAAGGATAATTTCTGAATAGCGAATTTGGTGCATGGGTTTTTTTGTGTAATATATATAGGCAAAAGAGTAGCTAAACTATCTAAACACAAGCTAAACTTGTTAAACAGAAGTTCAAGAGCTGGCTACCCTCAGACTCCCAGTGTTACTCTTTAATAAAGTTCYTGGAACTTAACTTATCATAGAAACCACCTGCAATTAGTCCTACCCATCTACCTGCAGTTGGTCTTGCCCATGCTTTAAAAAATGCTCTGCAGAAATATGTACTCACACTTGAGTAAGGAGACTTGCTGGGCAGGGTGCTATATAAAGAAGTTTAATCGTAAACTCACATCGCTATGGAGCTACTTGATTTTATTATTCTTCTGTTCCCTCCTGACATATGCCAGGTTTGTTTTGTTGTTTTTTTTATTGAAGTGGTTCAATTGTCTGAGGGTTTCCATGCTTCATCCAACTGTGAATACACCAAGTTTTCCTCCTTGTTCTCAGGTGTGTCTGCCATTGTCTGTTGCATTTAATTATGTTAAATGTGTTTTAATTTTCTGCCCCATGTTAAGAAATGTTTTCTGGTGACAAAAAARGAGAGGTTGGAACTCAGTGACATTCCTTTTTGTTTGGTTCAATGTGCATGCTATGAAACTTTATCTACAGAATTTGCRTATGCTGTTTTTTTATCATGAACACAATCTGTACAGATAACTAAATATATCAAAGATCTGAGAACTGAGCAAGTGCTTCAGGTCTTGCTCTTGTCATAAGAAGCCTTATTGCTCTCTCAGAGGTTTTATGGAGCTAGAAACAGAAAAGGCTTATCCAGTGGAGGGAGCTATGTTGCTTGAGTAGATATCTGTCAAGGAAACAAATTGATACTTTCTAGAACACAGACAAAGCCATGTAAGAGATGGTGGCTGGACACTTTCAGAGGCCTTGTTTATATCCTAGAAAGAATACCAAATTGGAAGCCCAAGTCTAGMATTTGGCTGCAGAGGACAAGTTTGGTATTTTGTTTGGACTTAGTGGCAGGGAAGGCAGAAAGACCCCAAAGCTAAAGGCCAGGATAACTGTTTTTACACACAATAGTTCCTCCACTAATAGAAAATTTCTCCAGGGGATGATGGAGTGGTGGCCTTTGTATCAAATAGAACAGTTGTTCACTAGAATATAATCACTCTCCTATATTTTGGGAGACTTCATAATATATAGTGTTTTTCTAAAAAAAAAAATACTCTTGGAAACCTAATGTGAATATCTGGAATGTTTTAGGATTCCTACCTGTTACCTTGTGTCAGGCCTGTAGGTATCCTTGCCAAACTCTGCATTGTATTTAGTCAGAAAAATAATTARTGTATATGAAGCTAATGGAATTGGACATCTTGTAAACACTGAGAATTTTGCTTCCCAGATGYGATCTTGGCCACCCTCTTACAACCTCTGAAAGGTATTGCATTTTTGTTTCTTTTGGCTAATTAATATTGCTCATCACAGACTTATTAAAGCAGATCTTTGTGATGTTTGATAATATGCACTGTGTAAAATATCTTTAATTTTCAAGCAAGTGAAGCGTCAGCCCAGTACAAGTGGAATTCTATGTATTTTTCTGTATTGCCCAGTATGTGACATACTACAGATACCCGTACACAGGCAAAGTATTAGTTTCTTGTATGTTCTTTGAATTTTTTTGTCTTATCTCCATTATCCTAATTCTGGAAGTCAYATGTATTTCATAGACTTATCCTTGAAAATTCTTTTCATGTCCTCCTACATTATTTGAAAGACACAATTGCCAATTTTTTCCCCTCCTTTTCCCTTTCCTTCTTCTTCCCCCTAACAATTCTGATCACTGTAAGGTTTCTTCTTGTAGCTCGTTTTTGTATCTGTAAACTTTTTATGAAACAGATGTGGACTGTTGTTTTTCATGTTTTACTCAAGTGCAAGAGTTTGTCATTCAAAACTTTGCTTGCCATCCCCCTGTCTTACTTTCTCACTTCTCTGTGGTAAATTCTGTAAGTAACAGATGCTGGACTGTTCAATTCAAGAATTTTATAATACCCAAGCTTTCTTTTATTTTTTTTTAATTGCAGTTAGATACTACTGTGGTATGTGAATTTAATTAAATGTTGAGTTTTGGACAAATGGAGTTCTCTGTAAAATAACTGGCAGCTGCAAGTGTATGTATTAGTTTTAAATAAATTTATTGGGGGTTTTCACTATCCATCAGMATTCCTCAGAAATCTGAAGATTATCCATAATTTTACAACCTGGGAAATAATATGAAATGCAATAAGGAAAATAAAATAAGTCAGAGGACAAAAACMTGTTTGCAAATGGAAATACAATTAAAATAGCCTTTGATTTGTTGACTCTTTACTCTCCAATTCTCTATGGGACAGTGATATTTTTGTCTATTTTTGTCTATTTTATACTGTTGATAAATATCAATCTGTGATAAGCAGATTTGACATCCAGAAAATGATGGTGGTACCTGAAAAATCTGTTTAGGTAAATGGGTAAAATTACATTAAAACCTGTTTAGCATTTTCTGTTACATCTGTCTAATGCCTATAGCACAGAATTTTCCAAATCCATAAAATAATTGAGGGATAGAAACTATATTTAAAGAAACATAAGCATTTTAGGCCAAGTGAAGRATCTTGGTCTAATTAAAACTTGGTCTAGTTAAAATTGTTCAGTGATGTTCACAATGATTGAAATTGTTACCAYTTTCAGTGTAGCATTACTGAAAATTTACAAATATGTTCTATTTTCTCTCTGTCATTCATTTCATTCAAGTCAATTTAATACAAGTAGTTTACTCAAATCCTGTTGCAATTGTTGCTATATTTCTGCAGTGAAAAATGGAAATGGGAGATAGTAATAACAATCCAATGGAAAAAATTCTCATTGGGTGAGAGAGGCAGTGTAGGCACCTAATTTTTTTTATGTGAAAATTCATATTAAGGAGGTTTCATTAAAGACACTATGGAAAATGTTTGTAGAGAACTGCTAAGTTCTTCTTTGTAATATTAAATGTTTTTACTGATCTGCTTTAATAGWACTGACATTACAAGGCCCTGTATTCAATTTTCTTGAAATGACTGTTTAACAGTATGCTTAGAGTTTAAATAATTAAGTCCTTTTCTTACTTATTTGAGTGAAAAATCAAGTGTGTCTCTATTAATCTCACCTATCAYGTTCTTCTATAATCACTTTCTGATTTGTTTTATTGAATATTCTCAGTTATTGCAAGTGCTTATAATTTCTCTGTGTCTCAATATTACATTTTTAATATAAGACTGTTTAACAGTTAATATATTGACCATCTAGAAAAAAATCTGTATGTGTAGCTGTGGAATTGTTTATAATCTGTTACAGCTTCCTGGTATAAAAAACRTCATGTAGCACCTATAAACTCTTTTGCCTCCTTGACACTGACACACAGTTATTAAGATTTTGCTAAAAGCAGAGCTTCCTCTACACTGCATGCAGAAATGAATATGATCTCAACATATACACACAAAAGTATACCTACTTCATTGATTAGTAGGTGAGATAATCTCTTTTTGATAAACCAACTGTTTCACCCTAGGACCTGCCATGAAAGTTATAAGATGATAATAATTTGTGAATGTGCCAGATGAGAGTTTAACATGCCAAACCTTGTTGTAGTTCTAAATATACCTAAACAGAGTATAAAAATATTAGAAACATATCTGAACCTGCAAGTGGTATGTAGGATAATATTTACAATTTCTCACTAATTGGAGGACACTTTCTCATTATATAATTTTCTGCTTATTCTGTTGCTGTTAGAGACTTATATAGAACCTGGAAGTAAGTGCTCTTCTATAGTGTTGTGTGTGTGCAGTACATGTGCCAAACATTAACAGGGAGTGATCTTATGGCAATTCATCTGAGTTTATCTCTTGGACTTTCATAAAATACCTTGCCAGTAAATGCATTGTGCAAGTCCTTCGGCATTTTTTTGCCTTTCCTATCTGTACCTGTTTCCTTTTTAATTTCTACCTGTAACTGATTTCTTAAACTAAGGATTTATTTGGTTTTTATTTGTGCTGGCAAGTACCGTGCAATGTTATATTTTTTTTAATTTGGAAGAGAATGAGGGAAGTAAACTTAGCTTAAAGTCTATAGACTCCTAATGAAAACCTGCATTCCAGTTTCTAGTTCAGCTTCTACAATAGGAATTGTGTAAGCAAACCTGATGTCTCTGCAGAATCTTTTTGGGCAATAGGTATGCAAGTGGTGATCTGGTCAAAGAATGCAATTTTTTGGTTCAGTAGCAGCATATTTCTTCCTGAAAGATGAATAAATCAAAACATCAACAGCACATTCCAAAAGGTAAAGCATAATAGAATGGATTGCTGCTGTTTTTGTTTAGGAAAAGTTTCATGTCTGCTAGATATCACCCTTCCTTTGAGAAATTGACCTATTAATACTCACAGAGAAAGCTTAACTAGTTGCAAGTGACAACAGCTTTATTGCAATGGCTTTCTTCTGATTTTRCCTAATGGATAGAGGCATCTTTGTTTTCCAGCTTTCAGAATTTGCTAGTAACTTTTTCTGTTGTGGCACTTCTAAGGAAAATGCTTTTTATTTKATAATTGAATATTCAAAACCTATAAAATGGGAAACATTACTGTAAAAGTCTGATCTTTTTTCTGACAACTGATTGCTCCAACATACATATTAATTACCCCTTTAAAATTAATGAAGTTTCATAACTGCTTACTTGATAAAATTGTCATTAGAGACTGTACAGAAGTGGTTAATTTTTTTCTTTTTTTTTTAAATTATATCTCCAAGTATTTAAAATACTTAGGGAAATGATTGTCAAATTGGCTTCAAAGTTATCCACTTGCTGAAATTGCTTGTAATTTTGAGTTTTGGATACACTTCAACTTTTGTTTACTTTTATAATGCTCRCTGGGAATTAACTCCTCCCTAAAGTAATGCAAGATAAGCAGCATTTTCTGTCAGAAACAGAAATTCACAACTACCCTTTTGGCCACCTTACTAATCATGTTTACTTAACTCTTAACATAGTCTGAAATGGACTGTAGTGATATTTCCAGAATTTGCTATCTGGTAAATTCTTGTGTGAACAAAGCTGCCAAGTCAGTCCCCGAAGGCTGAGCTATGTGCCTTCAACTTCCACTAAAACACATGTCATGATGCTGGTTATCAGCAAACACCCCAGAGATGTGCATAAAATGCTCAATGTGCATAAGCATCCTTTCAGCATCCATAGCCTTTGGGATTATGTACTGAGCCTCTTCCTTGCTTTATTAAAGTCACAGAAAAACGTGATGACATGTCACAGCAGAGGACTCTGTGTCYTGCATACAGAATATGTGATTCAAAACAAAACACTTAGGGGGTAGGAGCAAAAAATAAGCATGTACAGAATTACAGATGTACAGAMATGTACAGAATTACAAATGTCCAACCTGATTGTTCTGTAGTATAGGTAAATATTTCTTCTTTTTTTTCCTACTATATGTTTGTGTAAATGAGAGACAAATAATTGCTAACTTAATTAAAGACAGCATGGTACAAATGTGAAGGTCCCTAAGACACAACTCTGCAGTTCTGTTGCTGATGGATGTACTTTTGCTCTGTCCAGTTTATTTTTCCTATGTGAATATTTATCCTTTGCAGCAGAAAGGCAAGAGACACAAGAGAATTTGAGTTCTTCTGTTGCTAGTTCATACAGCTTCATAACTGACTGTAGTTGCAGTGATGTGTTTAATTAGAGAAGGTTACATATATGAATTTTTTAATTTTATATTCTCCTTTTCATTATATCATGAAGTGTTAAATTCTGTTCTCATAATATTCCCAGAATGAGGAAAGTCAGAGAGAAAAAAATCCTCTGTTCTTTGTAAGTGTCTAAACAGACAAAATGGGTTATTAGAGATGCTGCTGAGTTATCATCATTTACTTAAGTCATTCCACAGTATTCTCCATATATATATATGGCTAAGGTAAATATTCAAATTCTAATGATTCTGTGTTTCATTAAGGAAAAAAGTTACAAAACAACGAAGAGTCCAGATTTTACTTTCACTCAGAATATTGCAAATCTATCTCCCATGGAATTTATAAACAAGCAATTTTTCATTCAAATTTCCGTGTTTACTATCACACTGTTGTAGGCAGTGTCTGCCAGTGGATTCCATTTTTTATCAGAATCCTCTTATAGTAGGGATATTTACACTTCATTTAAGACTCACTGCTTCTCTCTGTGGAGAGAAGACAATTGTGAAGAAATACAGCACCATTATAGAACAATAATACACACGAATTTCTAATGAGTTATCAGATTACAAATGACAGGATGATTTCATGAGGAAAAAATAATATGTGAATTTTGGGAAAGTATCTCAGTTTAACCCGAATCAGGGATAGAAGTGAACCAACAGAGGTTAATTCTCTGTACTGATTGGTAAAGAGGTATTATATATACACCTCCCAAATCTCTATAAGTATTAAAAAGAAAACATTAAAGGAGTCTCTAAATAGCCTTGTTGTGTGTTGTTCTAGTGCCAGARTGAGAAGAGAGTTATTACTAACTAGAAAGTTACTGACACAAAATTGTGAAAGACAGAAATCAGTCATCTTGGTTTAAGRTATCTAGCTGTTTTCCATAAATCTGTCAAACTGAAACTCAGAATGTTTGAAACTTTGGATTTAGGACATACTTTTGAATATGAACATGGGAACTTAGAGAAAACACAGACACATAGGTGTTTTGCTTGGTAACTCACCAAACAATCTGCAAGAAATGCTATGGGACGTAAAGTATAGTTCATTGAAAGCAGCCAAAGGACAAYGAAAAGGGGTTTGGTTTAGTTTGGGTTGGGTTGGTTTTGAAAGTAAATTAAGTATACAAGTGGATGAGCTTCCAAGGCTTTGATGTAGCTGGCTTTTTGTAAGAGGTTTGTTCTGCCAGTTCTGACCAGGACAGAGCATGCATGTCAAATCCTTTTCTAAACAAGCCTCTCTGACTTCTTCCAGAGAACCAGCCTTACTAAAGCAAGACAAGGTTAACCCTTATTTAGGAAAAATATAATGTTATATAACTTGTGAAAAGGAAAGAGATTGTAGCGCACTGAAATGATGTTTCTAACAATGGACATCAATTTAAATAAATGCCATTAAAACATTGCATTAACTGCATTTAAATGCATTTAAAACAATGCCATTAAATAAATGATGGCATTGTTTCCAAAATGAGATAAGGGCAATTTGGAATAAATAACAAACATTCAAAATCACTAGAACAAATGGTAATTTTACAAAACATAATTTGGTTTTTCTGAAAAAAATATTGAAAATAATCATTCAGCAATTCATGAGATTTTATAGCTGAAGATAAACCACATTTGCTGGTAAAATGTGAGGTATATAAATGTGTTTCTTTATATTCTTTTACTACAATCATACAATTATCACTGGTATCAGTAATGGCCTAAAAAGTAAAACTTAGAAAATATTTACCTCTCTGTAGCAAATCTTGGTATAATATGTCTTTTATGTCAAACAAAAGTCAGAAGAAAAGAATTTGAAATATTAAATCTTATTCTTCTTAAAAGGCACGCACATGGTAAGAACCCCTGCTGAAGCCACATCTAAATCCTGTTTTATACTCAAACAGTGAAAGAGCAAGAACTGGATTGCCAGGCCTGATAAGGCAATATTTGGACTGAAACATTTAAAAACAGTACTGTGTATAATGATATTCTGTAAAGCTTTCAGATAGAGGTTAATATGTAATRACAGATAAGTACGAGTATGATTTTAGTGAAAATATTGTGAAATCAATGACCGGGGATTTGGACAAMACAAATGTAACATATTAAAGGAAATATTAAGAATAGGAAATAGCTGTTTATACTCAATTTGTTGCACACCACTTGTGTATTTCATGTTTATTCATCCATGGAATGTTTCAGAAAAAAAAACACTGGGGAAAAAAAAAACCACTGGGAAACTATATCAACTTCTTGCCARTGAAAATGCAGTACAGTGTTATTTAAGGACAAAATAACATTTTTAGAAGTCCCGATTTCAGATGGTAACTCTATCAGCTTTGGATGCAGGCTTTTGGTTGTTTGCCTTGTTGAAAATGATTACAGATTCTGTGAGTGCTCTGTATCAATCTGTTCTTATTTGTGTGGGAATCCATATCCTTTTAAGCATTGTAACCAGTTCTAATTAGTGCTTTATACCACCTAGTATCCTCCATAAATTAGAATCTGTTTCTAGGTATGGTCAAAGGATTTCTCATAAACTGTCAGAAAGCAGTTATTTTTCAGCCCAAGTATTTTACAGCTTTAATTGTGTTTAGAAGGAAGGTTATTCCCTTGAACTTCAGAAAAATTGAATGAGAGAGAACTATTCTCTCTAAACTGAGAAAGCAGTATTATAAACAGAAAACATCTGATATAAATGCCAAAACAATTTTAAGAAGACAAAGGTATTTTTGTAATATTAGTAATCAATTTCAAATACTACAAATATCAAGATCGTAGACTTTCAGACCCCCATTTTAATTTGCAATGACTTGACTCTGATTTTCTTTGGTTTTACTGGGATATCTGCTTAATACCCAAAGTGTATGGAGATTCTTGGAGAGCGATTTTAAAACCCAGTAATATTTGAGCTTATTTTAGCCAGAAATTGAGATGGATTTTGTTCTTGTTTGATGCCAGTAAGTAATATTCTCTATTTCCTTTTTTTTTTTTTATTTTAAGTATAGACTTCTACAAGATCCTTTGAAGTGAGATATATATATATATATACATATATATATAGTTAACATGGAAGTAAAGAGAATGTGTTCTTCAGATACTAATTATTTTATCTCTTCTGAATGTTTGCAAACCATTTTAAGTTTCTGTAAGTTCTAAGCTACCAAAAGATGCTTCAGTCTTGTGCTAGTTAGAGTAGAATCCAGCTATACTCCTTACCAATCCTCAGAGCAATGATGTTACACACATCTTGTCGAATATGGAAATAATAGGGTTATCAGATTCTTCATTCTATGAACAAAAATTATCTAAAATGTACTYTGATTAGGTCTGTGGTTATGATACTTGGTAGTAGTGTTAATGTGTGTGTGTGTGCATGTATGGATTGCTATGATAATCCTTTTTTAAGAATCCTTTACTTAAAAATATTGTCCAGTACTCAAGAGGTAACCTCAGTCTTGCCAATTTAGGAATTTTGTATGATAGTCATTGCACTAGGCATAAGGTGTGCTAAATGTGAAATCACTTTTCATTTTGTCATGTTTACCTGCAAAATACATTTTGGTTCATTAAGGGTTTTATTGGTGTTCCTGTTATTTCCTTATTTGATAGTTGTGCATCCCTCAAGCTAGTTCCATCTTTATTGATGGAATAAGTAGAGGATATTGCTACTCCAAGAGTACTAGGATGTTGTGTGTTTCTAATTCTTCACAGATCCAAACTTATTTCTCCTTTCTCTCTGATATTYGAGAACTGTGTCTACAACTATGTTCCCTATGTTCCCAACTATGTTGCCTTTCAGGAGCAAATCTGAAAAGCCTTCTATCTCTCCAATGGGATAGACACTATACCARTTTGGCTATATAGCTGGTGGATCAGGAGACCTACTAAGCTAAGGCCCAGCCAGCCTTGTTCCATTAAACTATCAAAAATGGCTGTATTTCTTCTCCTTTGCTCCAGTACAGGAAACCACTGGTTCCAGATTGAGAGGCTGTTGCTAGATTAACTGCATGGGTTAGTTTGATCCTACACACAATAGGAAACCTGAGCATCACTCAGAAGTCTCAGATACATTTTTTGGCATTTTGCATAAGTTTTTCACACTTCACTTGATCGATTGGTCATTGTCAGCATGTCTTGAGTATGAGTCTCACTGATGAGGCTCATTTCACATGGTCATTTAGAGGTCAGTCTTCACACAGAGCTCACGCAATCCATTAGAAGTCAGATTTTGGGTTTCTAACCTAAGCTTGCTGGAGCTGGAGTTGATTTATATACATAGATAAGCATTATTTATGACAAAATAAGGCTGCTAAAGCAGCAGTGTAAAACTGTGCTAATGTATTCCTGCAATGAGCCTACCATCATATGCTGAGTTACTTGGCARTACATAGTTGCCAGGGTCATTTTTATATGTAACAATTCTTAAATGAAACAAAAAAGCTAAATGCAAACTACATTTGATGCACTCTTGTTTTACCAAAATGCCAGAAAATGTTTCGAGTAAAGCTGACCCTTTAGAATGGTTTTGTTCAGCTCAGTCAAGGAGAGCCTGCCAAAACAAGGCAGGTAACTCCAAATCACTGCAAATGCGCTCTGGGAAGGAGGAAAGACAGCAATTGTTTCTACACCCAGTAATTGCACACTGTAGGTTACTGTTTTTAGTGGGTGGTTGYAATAACCAAATGACCCACAAATATTCCATGGAAACCTTAGAAAAATATTCTSCTTGAAGAATGTTTTTACTGTGCAGTGTACAGCTTTGATTTTTCTTAGAATTTCTAATGCAGAGAATTGTTTCAGAGCATCATAGTCACAGCAAGTGAAGGAGGCATTTTAAACTTGCTGTAGCTTAGTTTTTTTAGATGGTGGGAGTCTGAAATATTTCCAGTGTTCTGTAGCTTATATTGCTTTCTCTTTCACAGTTGTTTTTTATGGATTCTCAGTAATAGATAATATTAACGATACGCATTCCGGGAGGCCTCTTCTGCTTTGGCCTGCTTTCAACATGCCAGTACAGAAAGACGTGAGAGGATTAGTTTAGGCTGAAGTCTCATGTATGCACTTTTAAAAAGCGTAAGTCAAAGCTGCCATCACCCTGTTCTGGCGTTCCCTCTGCCAGACTAGTTCAATGGATCTTCTTCCCTTGGGTTAGACAATAGCCCAGCCAGGAGAAAAGCACTAAAATGCCATGCCAGGTGAAAAGCACTAAATACAGCAGATTCCTATAGAACTGCTTGTGCTGGCACTAGGGTGGAAGTAGTGGGCAGCGGCTTCTGAATGGCAGTAATGACACTTGTAAACATCTCTGTGAGGAGCTGTGACTTCAGAACTGCTGCCATTCCAGTAATGGTGGTCTGCTCAGCAATTCTACTGGAATGTAAATGTTTTTGTTGCTCTGGGGTTTTTCTGTTTTGTTGGTTTTAGTTGGTTTTTTTTTGTTTTTGTTTTTGTTTTTTTGTTTTTTTTTTGTTCTTTTTGTTTGTTTCATGATAGTGCAGTATAAGTAGGTTGTACTTTAACAATAAGGACTTCTGGCCCAGGATTTTTATCCATGAGTTCATCTGCTCCTTATGTTGCTGATTTTTGTTTCTCATTGAGGATTTACAGTCCCTTGAGTTTTGGTAGCTGAAAAGATAAAGCTGCAGTAAGAAGTATCCTAGAAAATCAGACTCCAAAGAAACACCTGCAACTGATTTATACTCAGTGAGTTCCACCCTAGGTTTCAGAAAAGCATGAGGGAATGCTTGCTCATTTGGAAAGGAGAGTTGTAGAAACTTCCATAGATACAGTTCTTAGATATAGTTCTTTTCCACTTACTTTGTTGTCCTTTTTCCTTTTCTTGCTCATCCCTTGTCCTGTCTCCCATCCCTCAATTCTTGTCTCTTCAAATACAGTAGCCTCTGCCCAAATTCCTTCAATTTTTCATCTGTTTTCTCAAAGCCAGACAAGCACCCTAACTATGAAAACTACCAAATGCAGGTCTTCTTCAGGCTAAGCTTATCTTTCCTTCTGTTGTATGGTGATAGTGCTACTGAGAATCTTACATATTGTACTTTTAATAACAGTTAGTTTTTTTCCAAATTTATGCAATGTCACTGTAAATTTTGCTTCAGAGGTCAACTAGTAATTTATTTGAGAAAGAAGAATAAAAATAAATTGTGTGTCTCTGAGGTTACAGAAATAAATCATAATCATTTATTAGAAATATTATTTATGTTACATAACAGTCAAATTACACAAAAAATTGTACTAGAAGAGAGCTAGAAAACTGTAACAATGGTGCCTAGAGGGATGATGAAGTGACTGAATAAGAGGGGAAATCTCAAATTCCTAAAATTACTGATGGAAAATGTTTCTGTTTCACTTRACATTTCTATTGTCTCTACATGTTGGTCTCCATTAGATTGTGCCAAGACCAATTGTGTGTGTCCGAGACACTAAAACCTCTTTACAATGTAATGAAAACATTTATATTCTATGAATATCATATTAATTCATACAGAATTATGATGATTTTGGAGGCATACAGACACTTCACAGTATTATGTAAGATATCAGACTGTTACRCAAAAATGGCATCTAACAGCACAAATGGAGATAAAATAGTTAAAATAGTCATAAAATATGTCAAATTTTATTTCGTAACAAGTAGATAACTTGTATTTTAGAGTTACAGTCCTATTTCTACAACTTATATTTGCAGTTGAGTGCTTTTCTCAGAATTAGAGAATAGTAAACTAGCTCAGATAAATTAGAACACAGTCATGCCAGCTTCTTATCTAAAGCCTGATTCATGTGCAAAAATGTTTGGAGCTTTTTTTTTTTTTTTTAGCTGTCAAAATTCCATTGCCAAAGGACTTTTTACTTCTAATGTCAGATACCAGTATGCAATATTCTGAATTTTTGAGGCCAGTGTTGAAAATGGGTCTGTATCTGTGTTTTTCTTTTCATAGTTCTGATTTTGGAAAAGGCAACAGATTTTTAAATAATTAAATGTACAATTGCATGCAGTGTTTATAGTAGCACTTACCCTACAACCATTTTTATGGATGTTTAGACTATCTGTGTTTGGATATTTGTGGGCATGGACCCATGTGCATTGGTACAAACTGTTACTGCAGCTGGTTTTTCTCATTTTAAAGATATAAGTCTAGAACTGTTTACACTAAGCAAAAAAAGTACAACTGTAAATATGCTTCTACAATGGCTTTCTTTTGCTGAAGTGGCAATGTGAAGAAAGGATTTTCCCGGGCAGATTAAAAACACTGGGTGCTCCAGACAGAACAATTGAGCATTTCAGAATGAATTATACTAACTTGCTGAACCAGACTCTTCTCCCTGTGGGCATGTATTTGTTGGCATATATTTATCAGTCTGCTTGGAAACAGAATGGGAAACATTCATGCGTTGCTTTTTAGAGAAGAATCTGAATGGAACTTTTTTTTTTTTTTATATTGTATTGGGGGGAAAAGCATCCTGGGGAAGACTGTAGCCTCTTACTTTAAACTAGAAAGGAGCTGTAAGGGCCCTTCTTCCCACTGATTTCCACACAGTGTGAGTTGTAAGTTCTTCTTTCCTTAGGATAATTCCAAGCTCTAGTTTAACAGTGAAGCATACTGTAACTCCCTGTCTTCTAGTTTCAGTTCCCTAAGGGAGGTATTTCAGGAAGCCCTTGCTTGTTGTTTCTTGACTGTCAGGCTATTTTACTTCTATATTTTCCCTCAAGACCACACATGAAGCACTTTAGACTTAATGTGGCTGCTAGGATTTTAGCAACAAATTCAAATACTTTCAGAATTAAAAGTTCTTAAAATAGTGGCTCACTTACTACACTTAAAATTTTAATAACTAACTTTTCATGAAGGAACTTAATGGTTTGTTAAAGTTATGAGCTTATGGCCTCAAAATCAGGTTAGGTCCGATACTAACCGTGGTACTTAACAGAGCACTAGATCTATCTAGCATGCATGCACAGGGTGATTACAGCTACTGACAAACTGCTGGAATTCTCTTCCCTTGTGACAGGAAGAGCTGTTCCAGCATTTGACATAAAGCAAATGCTTACCAGTCACTGTGTAAGAGGTTGCTTGCAAAGGCGWATGGGCTGTTCACACCGCTCAATGCACACAAAGCAAGCAATATTAGGAGCCTGGTCACACATCATTGATGTCCTTAGTAAGGAGGCAAGGTCTTACAGGGTTTGTTTTGATTATTGATCTGCAGAGCCCAAGAGCAATGTTMATTCGATACATGTTAAGATTTTATCTTGTGCAAAGATTCAGGGTGCACCATTTGCTCTTCTCAACTTTTATTTTAATGTCTAAGAGGACTGATTTTCTTGGTTTTATGTCCTTGCAAATCAATGCTATTGCTCATTTGCTGATTTCTAGGCTTGGTTGCTTGTAGCTCCCACTATTAGAACTCTGAATTGAAAACCAAAATACCAACACACAACTTTAGCATAGCTTATACATCTCTTTCATGTCAAAAGCCAAAAATATTGCTGAAAATAATAAATGTTATCACATTTTCCATAATAAGGAAAATGTCATCCTGTATGCTCCTTCAAGAGTGTACTGAGAATTTAGGGATATACCCTCTTCACTAAACATTCCCCTTCTATTATGTGAAAAATATATTAGGCAACTAGAATAACCGTTCCACTGGTTTTGCTTATTTATACTTACTTTCTAATTAATCTGACATGCATAGAAGGGGACGTGGTGCCTATCTTGATTAATTGTGGGTGTCTGCTTATATCTTTGATGCATAAAGATTTAAAGGCTGTTTGTTTTCTAAGACTATATATTGGCAGGAGTTTGAAAATCTTGGGGAGGATCTGACCAATATCTTCTCAGTAAAAGCAGTAATAGAATCATAGTCATTCACTTTCACCTACGACCTAGAGGATTATAAAAGCTGGTAAAAGTTTTTAATAAGGAACAATGCCAAAAAAATGATTGGTGAAATTGGATAAATAGGGAGCTAGGGAATAACACAATTTTTAACAACCTCCACACTTTGATTTATTAACACTTTACACAGAAACTGTAGATTTTTATTACAAATGGCAATTGTAGCCATAACATGACATGATGATTTTTTACTCTATGCTTTGGCTGTTCATTTTCTGGGCCACAGCTGTCTCACAAATATAACCTGTGTAACATTCAATTTATTTTCATATACTTCCTTTTTACGTTTTACCCAGCCTTGTTCTCTATTCAAGGGATCAAGAAATTATTCAGACTGAAAATTACTAATCTAGGCCCATTTTCAGCCATATATAATAATTACTAAACCTCTTTCAGTTATTTTTCATTATTAAAAAAAAAAAAAAACCAGAAGCAACGAACATTTTGGAATGATGAGGTGTGAGGAGAGGAGGGCTTTAGCATACATCAGACAGACAAATCAAAGTCAAGACTTGAAGCTCCCAAAGGAAGGATCTAAACAAGACAACTGTTTGACAGTGTCCTGCAGAATATCAAGACCGACATCACATCAATCTGCATTCTAGACCAAGTATGAAGCAATATCCCTGAAATTTATTTGTGGTCAGAGTTACTGTCATGAACTGGCCCAGCATCACAGTTTAGTCTCAGTATATCTTAAAGTAGTTGGAAAGGCTTAGAGAAGTTCTTGAAATCCTTTCAAGATAGCTTCCCTTCACCCCTTCACTTGCAGTGAGACAAAACCTGTCTCATGGAAATTTAGCCAAACAGACTGCCCTGCAGATCTCTGAAGCTGAAATAACTGTGGTTTAGATTTAATGCCATTGCATACAAATGAATTTAGCTAACTGACTGAATAACATTTTTTCAAGTTGAGATGAAAACTTTCAGACTCTTTTAATATATTGTATGTTTTAATTAATTACTCTGTTGAGTAAGGTGAGTTATAGACATCAGACACTCAATAGTGACTCTYTGTAGATGGAACCTGTGGCTGCCTGATGCAGCTGACATTGCCAGACCTTTCAACAGAACTGCAGAAGGACAGAGATGGTGATGCTGGTGCACAGAATGTCAAGTATGTATKCTGGCAGGTTTCTCTCTGCCAGTGTAGTTAGCAACACATTCTCAAGGTGAATGTCATTGTCAGTGAGGACAGTTTGCTTGAGTAGGTAGGGTGGTGCAAAATGCCTCTCCCTCCAGCAACAGAAGTGCAGAAACCAAGCTGTTTTGACACTTAGGAATCTACTTCTGCTCCTTGAACTGCTAGTTGCAGAATTAAAGAGGGAATAGGGCTTTTGTGCTGCCCGCATTTCTAATACCCCACAGAAGTCTCATAGAAATAACAGAGAAGTAATATTTTTGTTAATATCATGGCCCTTTTTTTATCCATACAAAGAAGAATTTGAAAAATACTGCTTACTGTTGTTAAAGAATGACAGTCACCCATATTAATTTATGTGAGAAGCAATTAATAGAAAACAATATTGCTTAAATTTATGTCTGTGTTCAAATACTGTTCATATCTGTATCCCAAGTGCTATATGTGTGCTGTTGTAATCTTATGTGCTGCTGTTTTCTGAGTTCTTCTGAACTCTCACCAACATTGACATTCATGTGAGCATCCAAAAAGACTATCTACCTCTCCAGTTATGATCTGAGAATTCAACATATATCTAGCAATCTCTAATGTTTATTTAGTAAACCATTCTACACCATGTCAGGGCTGCAAGAACTAATGGAGCATGTGTGCCATTGCTGTCAGATGGGCTTTTTTTAACTTTGAAAAGTAGGATGAGAAGGAATTTGTCTCAATACAGAGATAAAAACGTGTAACAAAAGCATACTCTGTTCAGAATTGAGCTGGTGTTCTYAAGTAGGTAGAGTTCCTCTCAGTGAAATACCTGTAACCTGCTTCCCAGTCAACTTGCTATCTGCTGAGTTTCATAATTTCCTCTGAGAAGTATTTTATATATTCTTTATGCATTGTTTGTCCAATCACTAAGTATGAAGATTTGCAGGTTTTTATTCTCTTCATCTGCAGTCTCAGATGTCACATATGCCTTAAGGAGATATTCTGCCTTAAGGCAGAATTTCGTGTCCTCATACTGTTATCAGTGGATAGCTTTTTGTCTGGCTTATGTTGCATGAAGGGTCATACGGTACTGAAAAAAAAAAAAAAAAGATAAACCCCTATTCCTTAACACTCACCTTATGACTTCTCCCCCTGCAAAAGCACCAGCAATCATGCCGCCAGCATGACTAGACCAGTTAAGTATCTGACATAGTTGAAAAGTAAGCCAAAAATAAAGGTTGTTTTTTTCGGCCAGATACCTTTTCAGTATTGGCCTGAAAAAAACTGTTTTATGCATCTTTCTTCTGGAAGGTAGTTTCCACCCATCCTTAACAAAAATTGTTTAAATTCACTCTTGGTACAGAGTATTTTAGAACAGGGATTGTTGAAATATAAAACTTACAAGATATGACTGACTGTCATMTGCAGTGGTACATAGCAAAACTTTCTTGAAGAATGACTTACTAGCAATATGTTCTGGTAACATTTATTGTGTTGATTCTGACATGACTCCCTCCAGAATAAAAATCTTGACATTGATTAATGTCTTGAAAGGTTTCCAGGAATTTTTTAAGACTGCAAAATACCTGAAAATTTAACCAGAATTTCTATTAGAAGAATATTAAGGGGGGGAAAAAACCAACTCAGAATTTCCCACTTTGTTTTATGYAGTTGCTTTCTGTCCAAGTCATGGATTTTGTCATGCATGTTATATTATCATGTAAAGGATTTATTGATCTTCATTAGCGAGTCTGCTTGGACTGATTTGAAAGGTTACATTATTAAACTGCTCAGAAATATTATGCCAGACATTCAGAATAGAACGGTCTGTTTTCTGTAGTATGACTATGTCTAACACCACTTCTTGAAGTTGTTTGTTTTGTGAAGCACTTTCATACTTGAAGAATATTCTTCAAAGTTATACCATCAGTGTAGATCCCAGAATTCTTTCTTTGCATTTCCAGCTGCTCTATCATAAATTCCATCTCTATTTTAGCTATATTTACATTGATTTTTCAGCTATGATAGTTTATATCTGTCCTCTCCCTTACTGACCCTAAAGTCAATCAAAGTGGTGGGCATACAGCCAGTTTCAGAGGGCATTTGGTTAGTTTACTCCCTTTTAAAGTAGTTTGGGAAATGTTACTCAAATATTTCACTTTTTGACAAGATTGTTTAACTTTCACAGTTTTATCCCCTTTACTCTGAATTTCCTCCTCAATATTTTCTGGTTCTAGGGAAAGGGATTAGAACTATACCTCTCCTCCAGCTATATTCATTGTGGTTTTCTTTCCAAATTTCTAGGAGTTTTGTCTAGTTGTGGATATTTTTTTTTCCTAATCATGGGTTTATGTGTAATTTTACTTTGTACTGCCTTGCATTTGTCTTTTAAGACATAGTTATATAACCCCAACACATAGCCTAAACTCATAACTTTAAAAGGAATTAGGGTGTGCAAGGAATGCAAGACCATGCATTTGGAAAATGGTCCAGTGGAATTGCTTTTTTTTCCCCCATACAATGAGTATTTGTCTTAAACTTCCATGGCTCTTGGAAATTTATTTCATTTCTTCTTAGGTAATCTATATTCCATTAGCATTTTTTGGTCTGAAGCCAGTTGATTCCTATAGGCTTTACTGAAGTGTGGGTTGTTTCTTTTTTCCTTTTGTTTGGGTTTGTTGGTTTGGGGTTTTTTTCTCTTTTACCATTCTCTGAAATGATTCATCTTTTATTGAGTGGCTATTGGGGTTTGGTTGCTTTTATTTTCCGAGACTAGTGACCAGAATTGCAGATTCTTGTTTCAAAAGCCCAGACCTTTACTTAAATGATGTTTTATTGCAGAATGTGTGGGATACTTTCCAGGCAATATCTGATTAAAGTATGATAAGAAAGTATGTTTAGTGATCATACTTATCAGACTTATTTCATTTTTTGAGAATCATATTCCAGATCATGTATCAAACCATACTATTGATARTACCATTCTGCTGGCAGTATTATTAGGGCATGTTTTTACTCATGGCTTATTAGGAAATTTAAAAAGAAATAAAAATACTGTATTGCCTTTTACATACACATGGGACTGTTTCCTCATTTCACTGTGTGCTATATTCTCTGGAATGTGTACTTAAGGAAGCTATACAGTATTTCTTAGAAGAACAAGCCAGGAAATAGTGATACAAATAAATCAGTCAGACAGGCACAGTTTTGAAGGGTGAGCTAGTGTAGTTACCTAGCTGGCTATATCCAAAATCCAAAAAAGAATTGCCATTCTTTAAGGTGGGCTGAGAGGGACAAAAGATCCTTAAAATATAAGACAGAAGGTTCAACGAATAACAAATAATTTAGAATACTAATGAGATACTGGCTTCCTTGTGTCAGTGGAAAGACCTGCCAGCAATAAGGGGAGTTTGTGTGCAGCAAATAGTACAGGCCCATGCCTGGGTTTGCTGCTTTAGTCATTGAAAAGACAAGACTCRTTTTGGTGTGGCTTCTCTTTCTGGACTTGTTTAAACATGGTTTCCTTTGTTGTTTGTACCTATTGATATCAGTAGAATGTGAATATGTAAATAATTATTCACCAGCACAACTGCGATATCATGAATTGAATTTGTTGCATAAGAATGACTGTTTGCTGTAGTTGTACTTGCTCACACAATGGGTTCTTGTAGAAGTTCATGAAAGTTTTGGCATCTCCAGGCTCTGGCTTGCAGTACTTCTTTCAGGGTGTATCTTTTCACAGGAATTCTGACCATTCAAAGTTGTAGTTGAGGTACAGCATCCCTGACCATGAAGTACTTCTCAGTCAAATCTCACATCACAGTCTGTGCCCTGTTCTGAAATACAACTGTTGTGTGTTGGTTAGCTTTGTCAAAGAGATGCCTCTCTCATGGCCTAACTAAARCTGTGAAATGGAAAATATCCAGGATTCTTAGCGTCTATCTATGTGTCACAACCCTTATTAGTCTGCTATAATTTTAAAGCCTAGTTACGAATTCAAGCAGGATCTTAAAAACTAATAAAACCATGTGGAAACAAAATGTCATTCATAACAAGTCTTATAAGACACAAAAACAAACCCTACCAAAATTGTGCGCTTTTTTTTTCTTGCTTTTTTTTTTTTTCTTTTTTTCTTTTCTTAATTTTTTTTTAACTGGAGCATGGTCTTTTTAAGCCTTGGAAACTGCAGAGTTGCAAAGTTGTTGTACCTGATGAAAACCTATACATATAAACAGAATTCCAATGCCTTTAAGAAAGTCTATATATCTACTTCTTCATTGACTTCTCAGAATATTTTACCACGATACTCCATGGCACCTGTTCAGCCTTGTTTTTAAAGATATTTCCAGTTTTGTTTTTATTTAATGTTCACTTTAATGATCCAAAATACTAGAATACTTCAGAATCTTCTGGATAYCTTCAGATTAACATTTCTATCCTACAACAGAAATGTGAACAATTTATCGCATGTTTTAACTGAGTCTAAAGTGAAAACAAATTTTTTTAATAGAATTGCATAGGAAGAGGGGTAAAGCTTTAATCAAAATTCAAGATGAAACAGCAGAAATCTTTTTTAAGTGTATGGCACAATCTTTTTACCATTTCTGGTCATAGTGATAAAACAAATGGGAAAAAAATGCCCAGCATTCACTGGAAATTAGATAGTAAAAATGTTGTGGTTCACTGTGAAGTAATTTAGATTAAAAAGTCATACACATCTTTGGGAGGCATCAAAATTTTCAGGCTTATGTCATTCTTCACAGATGTTGCAAAACTGTTCCAATAATCTTGGTTGAATGAAATGTAGCCTTTAATTATTCAGGTTTCCTGCAGTATAAACAAATTTGTCTTACAGTACTTTCTTGAAATTAAGTTTTATGATACTCTATCACTTTGCAGTTTATTTTCATCTTGTCTGAATAGCTGATGTATGCAAAACTTGATGTTCCCCAAATATACTAGTAAGAAGCCCAAAAAGAGATCTATGGTGCAAGCTCTCTCAAAAGATTTCTGAGGAGGTACAGCATGTAAGAATGGGTCAGCCCCAAGGTTAAAACTAATTTGGACAAGTTTTTAATCCATTTCTACTCAAACGTATCTCAAAAATTGCATGAAAATGAGTTTATAAAGTCAGGTACAAGAAGTTACTTTTCTAGTCTCCTATTATTTCCTTTAATCTCTGTTCTTTCACCATACAGAGCCTCATTGAGTTGTCTTGTCATTATCTTGAGCTAACATGGATTGGGAATGAAGGCAATGCTTTCACTTGTCATGCCTTTTATCTGCGAGTCAGAACTTTTCAGAAGATTTCTAGAAAAGTCTTGCTAAGCCAGTAACAGTCCAGAGATCTCGCATAGGCCACTCTATGTGTATGATCAATGGATTTCTGTGTCAATGAAAAAAGACTGGCTAAAATGATGTCATACTCAACATGTGCAAAGCTGAATTTTTGGTAGGAAGGGGTTCTGCTTGTTTCTTTTTAAATAAAACTTGTAATCAAGCCAGATATAGGCATAATTTAGTGTAGAGAAAAAGGCTTATATCTGGCTCTAGTAAGACCATCTGCCAAGAAGTGTTCATATGCTAGAATGTCCTTAAGAAGAATAAGCTCATTCCTCTTCAACTAATTTCAACYCGAAACTTCAATTTCAAAGGCACCTAATTCTCATAAATGGGAATTTTGCAAAGCAGTGAGAAGCTGATTGCATGTTCTTCTATCAGTGTGATGTAGTTATCTTTCATAAAAGATAATGTAATACTTGCAAGAACATATTGCTGCTTACCAACAGACTGAATGTTTTCTCCATAGAAACCATGGAAAATGTCCTGGTGGCTTTCACACCAACACATTTGGCATAGGTGATGGTTGTGCTGCCTTAGTGTCTCCTTGGTTGCCATACAGAGGGGGATTGCTGACGTAAGATGTTTTAGTCTGTAAACAAAGTATCATGAAATGGTGAAAGAGCTCTCCTAAAAAGCATTTTGTTGCAGTGTAAAGTGCTGGAGTGGTTCATTATCCACTAAGTAAGGAAAAACATTAGTCAACAGCTTTTCTTTGTATTTTAGAACAATTGCATTCCTTTTTCTAAGCCAAAATATAGCCATCACAATTATATAAATGTAAATCTTTCTTGAAGAATCTGCTTCTCTTCCTTCATTTCCTGTAGCATGTTAGCTGCAGCTTATTTCAGACTGTTTTCTCTTAAGCTCCCAGGAAATGTAAACAGGGCACAAAAATCCTGTCCACAAATCTTCTAAGTCATTCTGCACTCCCATGAGGAGTACATTACCCATAAAATCAGTTAGTGCAAATTACTAATGAAGTCTTTTTGGGTTGTATTGTGAGGTTTTTTAAAATATGTTTTAATGTCTAGGAAAAAGAAACTTGGTTTCTAAAGGACAAAATTAAGTCTTTAAAATATTKTGTTTTGATGGCCCCAGTCTTCATGATGCATGGCTTTTTGTTATACATTATGGTGAATTTTGGTTGCCCAAAGTTCTGTTCAATTCATGAGCATCCAACAAACATAACTCTACAAAAGAAGATGTCACTAGAGCACTGCACCGAAAGAGCTAAAGTTATTTTGTATTGTTGAATTAATGTTGGTACAGTGCTGCTTTATTCTCTGTTTAGCACTGTCTGTTCTATGGATCTTGTTTTGCCCAACAGACTGAGATGAGTCAAACTATGGAATAATATGGTGAAGTTTTCTGTTYATAGTCAGTTTCAATTTTTCATTTAATTTCATTCTACTACTCACAGCAGTCTGTGCTTATTTACTATTTATCATTTGCAGGTATCACTAGTTACCGTTTAAGAGTCATGAGTCATGGATCAAATATTTCTTTGTAAAACCAGACTGGAAAATGGTAATCTACTGAGAGTTGAGAGTGATTTCTACTGCTGTTCTGTGTATTTCCTCTATTTTGACAATAACATGGTGGCAAATATTTTCCAGCTCTAAATGCCATGGGGGCTTGCCAGATATGCATATGGACAATAGTGCTTCCTCTTCCCATGAATTAGTGCCCAACTCTCTCAGACATGTGCATTGTCCTGGACTGCTGCTATAAATATAAGTCAATGCATTACTTTTGACCACTCATGACTACCTTTACATTTCAGATTTGCTTTCATACAGGTGTCTCCCAGGACAAGTTTTAGTACTTTTGCACTGAAAATTCTGACAATGTTTTTGATATGAATACACATACATGTGCTGTATATATAATTAATGTTGCTCATATGGGTCTATAATAAGAAACACATGGATAAGGTTAAATGATAATTCAGTTTAAACAATAAACTGATACATAGTAATTACTTACTCTTGAACACTTGTGATAGTGAACAAACTGGCTAGTGTTTCAACTGGCCTGTTTTATCAGTTAAGGCAATTCACAGTCTCATACTTTGGCAGGGTTKTTTTTTTTTTAATCTGCATTAAAATATATTATTAGTGTGTGTATCTATACATTCAGACTATGTTAAGTTGTGTAGTCTAAGAAATATGATTATGTGTTATTGAATATGTTTTACAATATCACTAAATATTTTAGCACTTATGCTACAATGCCAGCAGTATAAGTTTTTTTTACAAGGCTGAACACTACCATGGAAAATAATTTACTGATTTATTTTATTTTACTGATAAAATGCTGAGGTTCTTTTCATTGTTTACCTAATCCCTTTAATAATAGTAAAGATTTTATAATTTTTGAATTTTGTGTTTCCAAGTAGCAGGCTGAAACAGCTGTTGCCAATACTCTAACCTTGCTAAGTAATGGTCTGGTACCAAATACTTTCATATTCAGCTGATAAAACTACTCAAGTCTGTTGGGTTAATGATACCCTTTTATGGTATATTTCTGTATCACTACTTCCACAGAGCCTTCTATTTTGAGTGCATGAAACTGCCATAACAGGTTGTGGGAGCATCTTACGGCAGCATGGGGGCACCCTCTGGCAGAAGTGAAGGAGGGGCAGAATATGGTGTGATTCTCTGAGGGCAGTGCTTCAAGCCTGTGAGAAAGAGGCTGCMATTGCTCAGTCTGGTTGCAACTGTAGATTTACAGTGAGCAGTGGAGTAGTTGGAGTGAGAGGGCTCACAGTGGGAGGTGAAGGAAGCACAGATGTTGGCAGGTATCAAAATGAGAAGATGGCGTGGGGAGCAGATATGCTCTACTTGCGCAGAAGTATACTTGCACGTGAAAGATTGCCACTGGGGTCAATGGTGGCAATTTAGCTATCTGGAGTATTCAGAGAGAGAAAACCTATACTTTGAAACCTGTTTGACCAGACAGAGAGAGGACTGGAACTTTCACTGGAAGTCAGTTGGGTAGCAACTTCCAGACCTCCAGGAGGTCACCCTTTCAGCAAGGGTAGAATCCTAAAATTTCATATGCATTTATTTTTGGGGTTTAGATAGCTTTCTTGAGAGCACTGCCAGTTTCTCATGCAGCAGAGACATATTACTGCTTGGAGATGAGCAAATGTAGAGCAACATCTCAAAGGTGGAAGGATATGTCTTCTTACCCTGAATGGATCTCCTGTGGTGTCATTTGTTCCATTCAGATGAACTGATGTCAGATGACAGAGCCTGGACACTAGAGTGGTTGCAGAATCAGCAGTGAGTTATTTGTCAGTAGCCTGAACCCCTGCTGAAGATGATGGAGTAGTTCTGAAATAGACTGGTACTTTTGCAGCCTTTAGCAGTAGAGAGGATGAGATACCATGAGATACCACATTTTGTTTTAAATTTTACAATGATATATGCTTGTGACCTTAGTTTCATTTATTCTGAAAGCATTTTTGTATTTTGTATTTTTATTTTAGCATTTTTCTTGTCAGTTAGGAATGCTTTGTTTACATTTATCTTGAAACAGATCACTCGAAACCTGATCTTTCTGGACTTAAATTCTCCTAATTTGTTCCTATATGTTTCTTGTTTTGCTAAAATAGTTTGGATTGTTTGGGTTTTTTCTGAGCCGATTTTTAGAGTGCTAATTTAAATATGAAATGTAATTAGATTGTGGTCAATATATTTATTCTTTTGCTATTTCATTAAGCTGTTTCCTTCAATTTTTCTACTTTGAGAGTTTCTCACAAGTAAACAAACTTGTTCAGGCTTCTTTTGAGGGCAAGAATGTAACATAAAAATACTAGAGTCGGTTTTCTATTGAGCTGAAAATACAACTGGCTTGGTTGCAGCTGAAGTATTACAGGAAGGTGGTTATAAATACACCTTTGTATTTCCATAATTATATTTTTCATGCACTTGTGCTCAGGGGCAGTCACTATTGCCCTGTACATCAGTGAATTAAAGCAATGCTCTGCTCCAGTCTACTACTTGTTTTCTGCTTCACCCAAACATCCCATCCACAGGAGCTTGCAATAATGCAAGGAGTTTTAGCCTAGCTTAAGGACTTATTTTCATAACTTATTACTAAGCAACCATATTGAGAAATACAGGAATGCTTCCAGACTCCCAAACAGAATTAGAAAGTTGGATGTTTCTATACCTCCTTCCTTAATTTTTTCAGAATGCTGTGTCTTGTCATGCTGCGTAAGAGCACTGTCTCAGAATAATTTTAAATCACTACTTTGTTAAGGGTATTCCTTTTAAGGAGTAACAGCTCAATAAGCTCCTTAGTCTGATAGCTAGATCTTTGTGGATCAACTTTTGTTTCAGCTGTCAGTGTGGACATATTCAGTATGAAGTCTCCTGAATTGTTGTAATTTTCTCACTTAAAGAAAGAARTAATTTCCTACAAGATTCCTTGTTCTTTTTTAAAATAAATAAATAAATAAAAGTCACTTTAAAAGACTAAATCTAAACCATATGAACAAACAAAATACAGTGACAAGCAGGATTCGTTTTTAGTTTTGTTTTTGTTTTCTTATTTAAGTTCTTCCTTGCTTGCTGTGATTCTTACATAGACATGGACAGTTTGAGTGTCAGTTCTTTCTCATGAAGTACCTGAAGTGCTACCAAAACTAAGTGTCAARCAACAGTAGCATCAGTAGGGAGTGTTCCCCTAGCAAATTCCGCTGTCCTCAGCAGGTAAACTGCTCTTTATAARCTCTACTTTTAAAAGTTTTGGGATRTTTTGAGAGTAAAACTCGTCTCGCTTTCTTTCTTCATGTAGTACAACCGAATAGTAACTTCTTTATAAGTAGGTAGCACTGTTGAGGGATTCYTTTTTCTCTGCAGAAAGCACCAGTGAAATCCCCAAAGGACACGCTGTAACCTGTCTTAAAGAGCAATGGAAAATATGGCAGGAATCTGTGAGTTTTTACCCTGGAACCTCATCGCTTCATTTCTCTTTGTCTTGTTGCCAGTGGTTCGCACACGCAGCTGAGGAGGCTTGGGCAGCGTTGCTGCTCGGGAAACCCGCGGCTGCGTGCGCTGGGAGCTGCGGCTGCTGCAGGGGGCGAGCGGGGCAAGCAGGAGCGCTCGCCGGCACTCCCGGCCCGGAGCAGCTGCTCCTTACATGGGCATGGCCGCGGCTCGCCCGGGGCCCGGGCAGGGTGGCCCGCTGGAGCCGGGCCGGGCCGAGCCGGGGGAGGCGCGGCCCGGGGGGCTCAGCCAGACAAAGAACAGTCCCGGCAACCAAATAAGGAAGTTGGAGCTGGAGGATTTCAGAATAGGAGCAGAGGGGGAGATGCCAGGAAAGCCGGGAAAGCGGTCTGTGTGCAGGGAACTGCTCTCTGTTGTTACCAGCGGAGTGGTAAATGCAGGGGAGAGAGGCTGGCGCGCTTATCCATATACTTCTGTGATCTTCTGCCAGCAAAGTTAAGAACTCAAATTGTGTTTGTCATATTTTCTCATGTTTCTGAAAGCTCTCTACAGATTTTTGTTTAGGAAGGAGGGGTCTTTGGCAGCCCCATTGGTTAGCAGACTGAAGATAAATGAGTCATCCTTTGCGAGGGGGAAAGAAGAATCCCATTGCAGATAATTTCAAGCATTGCAAAAACACATAAGTTTTTGTCTACTGTAGTGTTCTAATGAAAACTTCGAAATATATCTAGAWAGGGTCCACATACACCGCTGAGAGATAGAGGTGTCTTTGCAATTTGATATGGGATATCAGAAATACAAGTTAGGTTCTGGTTTAAACATAGGTGTAAAATTCAAACCCAGTGATCCTAATCTGTGTTGTCTTGGGACATTGTTTTACCTACTTATATGGACTGAAGTTAAAAGGTCTTGTTTTTTGTGTAAAAAGACATAGACCACCATTCACTTTTTCACTTCAGACTCACTTGGAGCACGAAGAATCACACAACAAATATTCAGAAGGAAGAACTATAACCTCTGCTGACTSTGTGAAACCTAGAGTAGAGAAACTAAATAGCTGTGGGCACAAACTTCAGCAGTAGCATGTAACATGCTGGCCTGGTTTGCTCTGGTTTCAAAACATTAGCAAGAGAATGTCTGCTAAATCCACAGCCCTTATAGCAAACAATTACATGCACTGTGAGTTCCACGTCCTGATGAAAGGAAGTAAGTTATGCCTTGATCTTGAAATTGTCACAAGATCAGCTCATAAACAGCTACTGAAAAACATTTAAAATATTGTAGGGAAGCCTGACTCAGAAGAAACGGCTTCTTTATTTTTCCTGATAGGCCTCACAATTACAGCAGCTGTAAGTTACAGGAGTGTAGCTAATYGAAAGATACAACACACTCACTATTGCCATATCAGGGGTATAAAGAAGAGAATGTAGTGTTGAGATTTGAGTTCAGAACTGGGAAGGACTTACAGGTGACATTCAAATTGCTGTAACTGTGATGTTTTATAAGCCTTCTAACAATTTTAGCATCTAAAGCGCAAGTAGACCTCTCATAAATCCACAGTAATGCTTGTAAAAGTGAGTTTCAATATCACAGCTGAGAAGTGTTATGTCAGTTTTACTATGAAGTAAAGTCTGAGGAGTAAATTGCTTTCTAGGTTATATTTTGTTATATTTTATTTCCATACCTCTTACACGTTGCTGTAGTAGTTGTGCAGGCCAGGACATCTCATGGAATACTCATGGATGAAACAGACCAGTCATGTGGGTACTGAGGTATCTCAGTACTTCCAAAAAGTCATTGGGTTACTTGACTTCTCTATATGCTTGTTGTTCAACCATCACTGTTCCTTCCAGTTCCTTGTTAAAAAGTTCCTACACAGTAGACCCTAGTGTTAACCTGTGCCTGTCACAGGGGTTACACAGTAAGTCTGATCAATATAATTTAATTATTTTTTTGCCCTGAAGATCTTTGCTATTTTAGTCTGAAAGGTAAAATAGTGGTACAGCAAAGAAGACTTAAGCATGAGTCACGTTGTCACCATGTATGTTCCTGCACACATGCAATGTATATTTCCACTGAAATGGTAACTGCTGCCTTATGAAAATTGTCTCAGCAATAAAAACTTCTAATTCTCATTTTTCTGTGGGTATTATTAGAAGTTTGGGTACAGATCTTTTTTTGTTGTTGTTGTTGAATCACGTTTTCATAGATCACAGACTGCAGTATGATTTGCTATCAAGTGTTAGCTCTAGCTGTGTTTTCCCTTCTGTAAAACACATAATTTTAATGGTGTGTATTGRCAGAATTGAAAGTGATGGGAAATGTTTGCTTAAATAACCTTTCTTGCAACAAACATATGATYCCTTATTTTCCAGAAGTGCTAAGAAAAACAAAAGCCACAAACTGTTTGGTACTTCTAGTTCAGACATTGTGAATTTCACCAACAGGAAATAGTACCAAACAAAGCAATTTACAGTTACAACATCAGTGTCTGCCAACACAAGCCAAGTTAGGTAGTACAGGATACTTGAAATAGTGCTAAATGCTTTGGATTGGCACATGTTTAGTAACTGCCATTTCAGAGGTATAGTTGGTCACTTTTGGTTTTAGGGAATCCTAGCTTTGCATTCTGGCCTTCTAAAGAAATCTCAAATTCTCATGCATTCCAAGAAAATCAGTGTCCTGTTCCTGGTTTAGGAATCCACATTCAAAACTATTCAGAAAATCTTTGACTTCTTTGTCAAGTACAGTATGGGAGGTGATGTAGTTTTATGAGAATGTTATTTTTGGTTTTAAATAAAAATATTAAAATCCACAACAGTTAGCATGTCAAAGCTTATTTTGCACAGCTAGTCTAAACAGGATGCATTTCCCTTATGTAGGA
This sequence comes from Malurus melanocephalus, assembly GCF_030028575.1. Lineage (NCBI taxonomy): Eukaryota > Metazoa > Chordata > Aves > Passeriformes > Maluridae > Malurus > Malurus melanocephalus. The sequence goes on along the minus strand of NW_026623584.1, from coordinate 306,416 downwards.
AAAGCAGGGAGATTGCTGAACTGGGTTCCATAGATCATTGAATTCAGTCAGCTGCATATAAATCAGTTTGGAAGCTTGTAAACTCTTCCAATTCCCTCTTCTAGTCAGTCCTTCAGAGTCTATTTAACTGACATTTCCATCTGAGCTTAATGGTGTTTGAACTGTAATATGATGCAAAACTGCATTGTGGCTAGCTAAACCCTATTTGGSTTGATTTATAGGCATGCCTATATCCTTGAATTAATTTCCAGTTTTTAAGACCAAAAGAATCTCATGTCATGTGTCTGCCCCAYGTAAAAAACACTATTTGAATCTCAATCACAACTTCTTCTTAGACCTCAGAATTTTTTTAAGTTTCATTTGTTTGGTTTTTTTTTTCTTTTTTCAAAATATCCTGTTTTGATTTAAAAACTTTGAGAGGTCTAGTCTTAACTTGAGTAATCAGAATTGCACACTCCAGTTTAGCTTTAAAAGTCTTCATTAAGTTAGCAGCTAGAATGCAAAATTTTTGCATATCATAATGCGGAAAAATCAAGGAGGCAAAGAGAAGGAAGGAAAAAGATTTATGTAGTTTTTTGTAGTATAGTAGCACCTGGAAACCAGCTGTTGTGAATGAAAATATATATACCCTATTAAAATACACTTCCTTCACTGAAGAAACACTGCAGGCAAAAGGCTATATTTAAATACTACAATTTATTCTGTAGTAGTTGAAAAATTTGACGKACTTTCTCATGAAGTCCATTGAGTTTTTTTAATTTATTTTCATTCTTTGCTGAAGATGTAATTACTTTGTGTAAGGTCTTCTCTCTGAATTTTCAGCTTTTCTCTCCTGAAGTCATCCTTTTTAGTTTTTGTACTTCAAACAATACTAATTTCATTTTATTTACAGGGTGGTATGAAAAGTAAATCTTAATTTTGTGAAGGTTCTCAAAGTTAGCTAGAATGCTAACTTTGTTAGAATGCTAGAAAAAAAACTTCGGGCAGTTTGGTGTTTGCCAGCTTTACTAATGGCATCTACCATTATCTTCCCTCGTCCACAGAAATGAATTGTTGGGGTATTTTACTGCATTTTTTTATAAAAGATGATTGCTTAAATTATGTTTTAATTATTTCTTTTAAATATTAGGACTTAATTGGAGTTGTAGGCAACTGTCTTTTTATGTGTAAATTGGTTTCTCTCATTTCAGTTTGCCAGTTATGCTGTGCACATAGTTGGAAACTCCTTAAACTAGAAACAAATGTTTCTGGGACTGGAATTATAGGCAAAGTTGTTTACAAGAAGGAATCACAGATCATATTAAGTTTTAAGTTAAGCATATGGTTTTACTTCTTTTCTCTTTGGATCTTTATCTCACATTGTGCCTCATGCTTGTTTCCCAGTAAGCTGAGCTTCATTTTCACTTTCCGTGCCCAATTTTGCTTGTGGCGTCAGAGAAAAACAAATGTCTTGAACTAAACGGATGTGCACAAGCTGTCTCTGCTTCCATCTTCCATCTCCATGAACTGAACATACACATACACACATAGGCATAAAATTTTTACATGCAAAACTTTCCAGAGCTATGACAGAAGAAATGTTGGAAAACTTCTTAATGTGTGTTGTTAATGCAGCATTATTTCAATCTGTTAATAATCAAATACAAAGAAGGTGCAGTTAAGAGATGTGACATGCAGGTACCGTTTTTCTGTCACTGACTTTTCCTACTGTACATCAGCCTGCTGTTTGTTGTGTGTTTTACCCTGTCTGCCACTATTACTGGCTGAAATGTGTTCTGCTTGTTCTATAAAATACTATAYTTGACGAGCATACCGACCAAAAATCATAGAGAGACCTGATCAGCCATGAGTGATACTCTTTTGTCTTTGTACTRTCTTAATGCTGTGTATTTGAGCTACCATSCTTCTTCCCCATAGTCATGACCCAGGATTGGAAACAGAGTGCTAGTGCCATGCCAACCTTCTCACTACCAGGTTCTGGCATGTCACTCTCTGTTCTAGCAATGGGGAGATGCTTTATTTTYCCCACCCTTTTCCTAATTGGCAGCATTCCTCTGTTCTTCCTGTTGTATTCTGGAGTGATTGAGTGATGTGGAGTGAGTTCTGAGTCTTAAGAGCGCTTAACGGTGAAAGAGCATGAAGGAGGTTGAGTAAGCAGAGAAATTTTCAGTGCCACCTTGTTCTGCATTGTCACTGTGGAATGAAATTTCTCAGGTAGAGGTCTTGCTCATTTTGGAGGTTCATACCAGCTGGGAGAAAATAGTTATGGTGGTGTTCTTGCAAACCAAACAGATTTCCAGTCATCCAGAGCTGAACTATAATACACACTGATTGGAAATGGGGCTCAAAGAACAAGGAGGAGCAGCCTTCCATTCATCTGCCCTAAAATCTTTTAACTGTTATCCAGGATATTGAACAGCGAGGTAAAAGGGAGCAGGTTCGTCCACTTACTTGCTGTTCATGATGCAGAAAATGCAACTGATACTGCTGAACACCTCCATGGGCTAAACAAGGAATTGAGAATAAAGCAACGAATTGAGAATAGAGATTTCATAGATCTATATTTTGAGATTATCTGTCTTGTTTTAGGTAGATGTTTAAGCAGACTTTAGTAGTGATTAGTTGTGTTCTATTGCTTATGAAACTGAYGTTGGCATGAAACCTGTAAGAAAGCACTGGATCCAGACCATGTGGCTTACAGTAGGAAGGGTGTGAACCAACAGAAGAAATCTGGCATTCTTCATCTCCTTGTGGAAAAAAAAAAAAAGAAAAAAAATTATCTACCTTCAAATGATGGCCTTAGTAAAATATTAGTAGTAGTAATTAATGTATTTAGAGTAACCATTTGGTAACTGGAAGGTTTTGCATAATTAGACCACAAACCAGCTGGATTTTTATATCRTATAATAGATGTTTTCTGGTGTCTGATATTATTCTTTGAAGGTGAAAAAGACACAGGAGACCATTTGTAAAACAGATTACTGTGCTGCAATAGCATGAAACATTATTTCAGAAAAAAAAGTTTTAAATTCAGTTTAATATGAGCACTTGGGGACTTGGTAGTGATGAGTAGCGGCATAAGTGTTGTTTTAAAAGAATACAAAAGTATTAAAGGGCTTAGAAGAACGACTTGAGACACGGCTGCCGCAGTTTTACATTAAGTGTGTAGCCATCCCACCCACAATGTCATGCAGACAAAATAACGTAGAAATCGTGGAAACTTTTGCTTCACAGAAAAAGTGATATAAATTCTCCTAGCAACACTTATGTGCAGCTATATGGCAATATGGAAGAGTCTGGGATGTTTCCTCTACTGACTAGGCTGCCGCAGCGCCTTCTCAAGTTTTTCTGCTGGCTATGGATGTCGGGCTCCTGGAGGGAAAAAAAGTGAACTTCCAGCCTGGGACCCGGGCCTTCTTTAGCAAAAAGCGTATCACAAAGTCACAGTTCTTGCAGCTCCAAGGAAGAGTAACTTYCTACTCTACTAAGTAGAGTAACTTAGGCGGCGGCAGCTGGTAGAAACGATCCCGATGGCGACTCGCTGCGGGAAACCCACGTCTCCCTCTCGTTCCCGGCAGCCTGGTAACGCCTCCCGCACGCTTTGGGGCTCCCGGGCGGCCGCGGGACTCTTAACGTGAAGCTGGCGGAGTGGGACGCGCCGGCGGCGGCTCCTCCGTGAGTCACGGCGCGGTGCCTGCGCTCCGGGCCCGCCCTATATAGCGCCGGCTACCTGCGGGCTCCGCTCCGCTCCGCGCTGCCGCCGCTCGCCCGCGTCCCCTGCAAGCTTGCCCGGGTATGTGAGAGCCGCCTGCTCAGCGTTGCCGAGGTAAGATGGCAGGATACTTGCAGGAGTTCGTAGTGACGTGTCTTCTTCAGATGAGGTGAACGCACGGCAGAAGCGGTGATGGGAGGCGAAAGGTCAGGGCAAATGAAATCATACTGTAATCGGACCGGGCTGACCGCCTTTCTYTCGAGTGTTTCTATCTTTGATCGATTCTTTCTTGCTCTTCTAGTTTGCCACATCGTGCGTAGTCTCATTCGAGTTTGGCTGATGCACTTTATTTGCCGACCCCGACCGTCCCCTTGGTGTTTCCAAACGCAGAAAGGATGCTTTTGTGGCGGCAGCGGCTCTGTGTATTTCTGTAGCCCAAGACTTGCTAAATCAGCCCTGAATAAATATGATAGAGCACTAAACTATGAGTGGCTTCCCAGCCTTCTCTGTAGACTTCTGTAGGAAGCCGGTGATAGTTCTGGATGAAGAGAGTTGGTAATGGGAAGGAGACTTGATCTTTTCAGAAACTTTCCACAGCTTCTTACCAAAAATAAATTAAAATAAAACAAAATACTGGAGTTTTGCGTTGTTCTGTGGAATTCATATGTCTAAAAGGAAGACATATTTGGTGATCTAGCGCTCTGGTGATGTACTCTCGTAGCTAAATTTTTTTGTCTAATGTTTATCACTGGGTGTTGAAAGGAATTTGATGTTACTTAGTAACTTTGTAACTTATAACAG